>NC_090052.1:19224189-19273773 GCF_038355195.1 Osmerus mordax | reverse complement strand
ATATCACTTTCTGTTATTACTGTAGCTGGATAAAGCTATACCTGTTCACTCAAATACTCCTAACCCAAACCATTCAGTAGACCACAGTGACACAAGACAGAAGAATCGCAGCAACCATCTTCATCAAGCAACCATGAAGGTAGGTATTGTAATATTTGAGTGTGCTGGCATGACTTTATACTACCAAACAAAACGCCGCTAGCACTATGAAAGAGGGCAGAGGGGACAAAACTGAATGTGACAATGACGATATGACCTTGTCCAGTGCAATGGGGTGCTACTTGGGTGACAGATCGGCTGACTTCAGACTCTCACGTCTGTCCTAAGAGATGAGCTTCTTGTTCGTTTCCCAGTTCTAATACTTGACCCAGTTATCTGGAGTCTCGATTTGGCGTAACCATGGGCCTCTGCATGGCATGGGGATGCTGACTAGCAGTTTAAGAGGGGCGTGGCCTCAGCAGATAGGCAGCCATCTGGTACAAGACATGCTGGGCGTATCTCAACAGCCTACAATGAGTTGTTGTTCTCCTTCCCAAAACCAAACCTGAATCAGGTTAATAACCGTTTGTCAGCCGATAGAGGTGTGGCCCAGCTACTGAAGTCAAGGTAAACTGACAACTTGGTGCAGGTAACTGTCATCCATCCTCTTTCAATGCCTGAGACATTAAAACTTCCAAATAAAAATTTGAATATGAATTTTAGACAATTTGCGGGTGGGAATCATGTCTAGTTTCCACTTTTTCCTTGTTCAGTTTTCCTGTCATTTGCATTTAAGAGGGAATAATCTAAAGCCTGGCTCCTAACCCTTCCGCCCCTCCCTCCCTGGTGGACAGTAGTCCTGCTTGCTTGGCCATGGTCCTTTCATTACCCTGCTGCTGCCTCCGGAATTCCCTCCCAGCCTGTAGTTGTTGTAGGCCAGATGGCTGTAAGGGTTGTAGCCCACAAACCCTGGGGCGGAGGGCAATTGCTGATGGAAGACAAGTGAGACAAAACACGAATGAGAAATGACACAAACAAGAGGGGGGAGAGGGACCAAAAACAAAAGAAAAAAAGAAAAGTTGTTTTTGTTTGGTTTCTTTTTCTTATGGTCATGCAATGCAGAAGCAGTCATCTATTCAATACACTGATTGTGATGTCATCTGTTGTAGAAACATCAGTTTAAATGCAAGGGGATGTAACGGGAGGAGGTAGCAGCTAATATCAGTGACCGTAGTCTCAGTCAGGAGGACGCAACCGTCCAGAACGCTTAAATAGAAATGTGTTCTGTATTCTGGAAAATAAGGTACAACTTATTAATAAGTGATTTTGGCGTTATGTGTTAGACCTTCCTGAATGAGTCTCTGAAAGGTGCACAGTAGTTCTGTGCAAAACATTTCAGAAGAGGATTTACATGGTGGATGGTTTGGTCTTAAAGAAAACGTTGACATGTCTGACGTGGCTTACCCGGTGGTGCCTGGTAAATTAATTGGTTGACATGGGGCATGTATTGCATAGCCACAACTACTACACCACACCAGCCAAACCACACATGTGACATGCCTAATGTGCCACCATATGTCTGAAAGTTTTCAGTTAGCAAAGACAACAGCTAATTTATACCAATGTTGTTAGTAAGGTAGTTGCATGTCAAATTGTTGGATCTAGAATCTGTTCTAGGATTACGTTAACGATTAAGCGGCCAATGGATGATGAGTTCCTGGTAGGCCCACTCCCCTTAGAGTGTGAGAGATACTTACTGTTGTGGGAGTGGGGGCAGGGGGAGGGGCATAGGAAGGTCTTTCTGCGAGGAAAAAAAACAAAGCCATTTATTTCAGCTAGCCTAAACTGAGGTCAAGAACATTGCTCCTAGACCAACAAATAATAGATAGGTTTCCAATGCACTATTCGTCAGGGATCGAAAACCCCAACGTGCACTGTTAGTCAGATGTGACTGATAATTAGCATATCGTTTTTTGCTGATCAGCATCTCAGTTAAATTCCTTACTTGACATCTTGTGCGAGGGGGGTCCTGAAGTTTACACTACTTCCATCATTCAGCTCTATAAAAAAAATACAAAGAAGAGAACTTTTTGAAAAGACAGACAGGCTAGTGAAAACACAAAGCCCCCTAAAGGCCCTTTCTGGCTAACTAGCTAGACACCACGGATTAGCTGCCTGAATTTGGGTCACATTGTATTGGATGATGAACACGTTGCTTTGTCTACGGAGTTAAAGATTTGGCTAGTTTTCGTATGCATCATGTGCATTTAAAATAGTCGCTATTAATACTTAACTGACGTTAAGTAACCAAGCTAGCAAAACAGCGCGGAAGTGCCTTGAATCTGATGCAAGCTACAGTAGCGGGGCTAATCGTCTAGACAAGATGACAGCACATTTGAAAGTCTACAAGAGATACATTTGAAAAGATTATGCTCTGATTTCCAAATAAATGTAGTTGGCATCAGTTTTACATGCAATATTGAAATCTACTCGAATATTCCCAAAGTAAAAACCATTTAACATGCCCTTACCTTACAACTCCTTTGTTCCCTCGACGCGGACGCGCTGTTTGTCGATCCGGAGGCCTAAACTCTCTGCAGCTTTTCCCCTGCTCCGGTCTGCAGGGTTCATTTGGGCACAGCGCCACCTGTCGTTGCGGAGAACAAGCGGCGTGCACAGTGACTGCAGTACACAATACACAATAATCGTAACAATTTGGAAGAATGTATAGGACAAACGTTGACGTTTTAAAACAGATTAATTATTGTAATTTATTTGACTAATGGTGGCCTGCAATGCTAAAATGTAATTGTTGCAATTTACCTTCCTACCAACCACTAGGTGTCAGTAAAATAACGTCTCTATAGTGTCAAATGTCTTTTCGAACACGGAGGGATGTCTATGCTTTACTGTAACCATTACACGTATCTAAAATCCACGCATGCACGCACACACCTTTATATTTGGACTCATCACTTGGCATAAGACCATAAAGCCCAGTGAATTCCAAAAGTGAGTACATATCACTTGTTGTATAACTGAACTACTTCTAGGCCGACTGGGAGGATTCTGTGTGGGAGGGGAGTCCCCTGAGCTTCCCATGTTGCTTGGAATGACCTGGATATATTAGTCTCTGCTTTCCTTTCATCCCAGAACTGGTCCTAGAGAGCATCCCCAGACTAAAGCAGCCCAGATCTGACTGTGATGTAACAGCTCCTAAGAAGGAACATCCTCCCCCAAGCATGCAGCAGTACATGTAGGCTAAACCTCTTGTGCATTTTATTACCTACACTCTGCAATGTTGTCTGGGTTTGTTATGTCTAGCTGTCATGTGGGCTTAGTTAAGTTTTAAACTTCCAGAGTGCAGTACTGTGTTCCAGGACTGAGGACACTCTGTTCAAGTTTATGGTCTCCTTGTGCTCCTATAATGTACGTATGAAAGCATGTATTTGCAGATGTAAAAATAAATGTGCTTGTGCATCTGAGGTGGGAAGTGGTGCTGGACTTAGATTAGACCAGTCTTGTTATGCCAGACTACTCTTGGATGTTGAAAAATTTATTTCCAATATGGAGCGTCGTCCCCCCTCCCCCCCTTTTTCTCTTAGCCTCATGCTGACTGGACTGCAGAAGAGAACGAGGATGAGCACTTTTTCACTCGTAAAAACGTCATCGTTTGACAAACAGACTCTTGCTTGAAAGTCTGGTGAGCACAGCACATGCCCATCAGCGAGAGCAGAGACATCCTGCACTGTCTGACCTATATGTGTAAATATGTGAGAGTGAGCAATACCTCGCAAGCTCAGGGATACCATGGTAACCGCAACCACCAATCGCCTGCACACAGACAGGCATGTGAATGTGGAGGAATATTAATATTAATTTCAACAGGGGGGGAAGGCCAGGATTGGTATACTGTAAATAATGTTGCTAGGCAACACTGTCAGACTGATGCAGGGCCTCCTGTAGATGATGCCCTGGATGATAAATGCTTATCAGATCTCTCCCTCACAAAAGCTGTTACTGTGTAGGGGCAAAAAGTGTTATTCTCATACAGTAAATATTATGTAATGTCAGCTTAAGACGACGCAAAACGAAAAGATTTAACATTCGTAATTAACCTTCTTTATTCAGAAAGATAATCCCCGCAAGAGACAGTGAGCTAGCATACGCACTCACACAAACACACACTCACACAAAAACACAATTCCACATTCCCTTCAACTCCGTACACAGCTCAGAATCAGAAATGAGGATAAATAATTGATGAGGACTGCTTTGTGACTGCTTTTGAGAATTTGTAGACAAATCACGTTCCATGTTCTCTTCAGATTTCAACAAGACAACATTCAACAGAATACATAAGCCCAGTGTAAGAAGTGGCACAGTAAATATTTTCCTTTTTGTGATTTCAAGAGCACTGGGCCCATAACACAGTCAGCAAACAGTGTAAACAAATGAACAAATACAAGGCAAAGGGCCTATATGGCTAGAAAAGTGTTGCAAATACAAAACACTATATCTCGTCAGTCTTTCTGTTTAACATCATCCATCCCAAAAAGAAAGATTATACGTTTGTCATATCACAAGTAGATTTAGTGTTAAGAATGAAGTGAAATTCTACTAGTATCTAAATAAGTTAGCTGGATCTGAAGTCACTGTCAATATATTTGGTCATTCCATTAATTTGTATGGTGCTGGTCCTTGGGGATTTTTGGGGGCTTCGAGTGAGTCAGATGATGGTGTACCCGAACAGTCAATAGTTCGTCAGCTGACTGAGGAGACCCGCCCCCCTCTGTGGTCTCCAGCGCAGTGGTCCATGCAACACAAATAGGGACACAGACGTGTACAGGGCTGAATAGTCCTCACAAACAACAACCACAGGTCTAAATATGGAGTAGTGGACAGCACTGCCACCCACACCCCATATGTTACCCTTCTAGCCTCACGACTGAGTCCAGACAAATATTCCTTCCCTCTATAGTCCCCTAAATGTGTTTCACACTTCTTTCACACGTCTCTAAAAATATATGAAACAAAAAAGAACAGAGTGAATTATATTCTCAGCAACAGAAACAACACTGTCCAGGTGCAGTCTTCAGCAGTGGGAATCCATCTGCTCCTAGGCTCAAAGAGTCCCAAAAAATATAAACACATTTCCACACTAAAATCCATTGTTGGCCGTTAGGATTTAAAATGGAGTCTCTCTTCTTGTGTTGTGTTGCAGACTAGATATTCTCGGGGCTACTTCAGCAGCCACTGGTTTACTGTAAAGAGAACAGAGTTAGCATGGTTATGGCCACTGGTTATGGAAGTGTTCACTAGAGGCAATACTTCTAGAACCTTCGCAGTTTCTGATCTTCTGAAACAGCTTTGTCCCCGCAGACTTTCTTGAAAGGCGAGAGAAAACCGAGCCAACGCATATTGAATTTTCAGAGAACACAGATTTTGCAGTATGTACGACTGACCTTGAAACACTCTACATTCTATTGTAACTGGAAGGCAGACGAGGAAAAAAAAACGTTTGAAGATGGGAGAACATACAGTATGTTTGTTTCTCCTAATCAATACAGCAATGTTTACCGCTGAAACCAGATGGGTAACCTTGAGTTAATATCATTTCAAAAACTAAAAAACACACAGCCACCCACGCATCCGCCAGCCAACACCGCCACATCCACACCCACACCCACAGACACACATGAGAACACAACGATAGACCCACACCTCGGTACTGTGGGCGTAGGGCTCGGTTGTTAGGGCAGTCACGCCCCTGCTTGCTGAAGTTGATGTTGGTGCGTATGCAGCGCTGGAGGAGGGGCTGGCCGGGCCGCGTGTTGTCACTCATACTTAGGAATATCTTATAGGGCTCGTTCTGACTGAGCAGACGAAGAGAATTCATCTGCGGGGAGAGAGAGACAGATGGGGGGAGAGGGATGAGAGGAGGAGAGTAAAAAGGAAGGAAGGAAGGAAGGAAGAGAAAGAGATATCCAAAAGAGTGAGAGATGATAAGATATAGCAGCAGAAGAACAAAAGACAAAAACTTTTATTTTAATGACAGAGAGCCAATCAGTTCCATAGTGTACATGTATGTGTTGGGTTGGGGGCTGGTCTACCTGCATCTGTGTGATGTAGACTGGCTTGTTGATGAGGATCCAGGTGGCAGTCTCGAAGCAGGGGGGGATAGTAATGGAACCATCATAAGTGATGTAGCGTGTGGTGTCTGGATACAGGTCAGCTATGTTCAGACCCATCAACAGGAAGGCATCATCTGACATGAAAGACACACAATGTTTTAATGATGCTTTCCCGACAGGAGAACCAACCAGCTTGTTTGGTGATATGTGTCAGTGTGAGTGTGTATGTTAGAGAGAGAGAGGGGCTGATGAATGCTTACGCTTGTATGTTATTCTCGTGATGGTGTCTCTGTTCAGCATGCGGTTCAGGAACATGTTGGAGGCCTCAGACAGCTGTGAGACCAGAGATGTAGAAGACCATCAAATATTTATAATACACATCACCACATACTGTAACACCATGGAGCTTTCACTCTGCAAACCAGAAACATGCAGTAGGAGCGTACACACACACACACACACACACACACACAGACACACAAACACACACACCCTCCAACCCGTACAACAATAGAGAGGATTTTCAGCCAGAACAGGCTATAGCACAGATATCCAGCTGTGACCTTTATCTAGACATGGAGGTACAGAAGATGTGAAGGACTGACCTTAATAAAGATGGAGACTATGGCTATTCCGTTGGGACTCTTAGCGGCTTCACTGTAGTTGGAATACAGGTCCTGGTTGTAGTGTATGAGCTGAACCTAGAGGACCATAGTAATGATTAAGTCTTTCAAACCACATTTGTAATACATTCACATACATGCTACCAATGTCACAATCCACCATGATGTAAAAGACGGTGTTAGTAGATACTCCAAAAAATCTGACAGCGGTGGAACACCATGAAATCAAGTGCTAAAGAGTGTGATCATGTAGTCCAACTGTACTTAGGGTTAACCCTAACAATCCCAGCAGACAGTCTCTCCCAGACACAATTATAGGAGTTGGCCTTATAATGTCTCCTCTGTCAAATACTTACAGTGTCTGACCAATAAGAATCCAGTAATTAATCATAACAAAGTCCTCTGTCAAGACTACAGTTTAAGAAGCATGTGGTAAGGTGTCCCAGATCTACCTCTCCTGGGAAGGCCTGTCCATTTAACAGGTGTTCGGAGCCTTGCTCATCCTCACTGCCAAAGTGCAGCCGGACCTCCTCCAGTCGGTAGCTGTAACCCAGCGGCCCACCTGAGATATTCACCAAGTGAGCCTTGTCAGGCCGCAGTGACACATGCCTGCCAGTGTTGTACATGGTACCTCCCATCTGCACAGAGAAGAAAGTGGGCTCGTCTGAGGTACATATACACCAGTGGGTCAATACATATTTTCTTCATTACAACTTCCCTAAAGTTTAAAGGAAGTTAGATCGAATGTGAGGCAAAGGAAGATAGCGAACTGTGCATGGTGCTTTTCATTAGCAGAACTTCCTAGCTACCTATGATTGAACACGTAGCTAAAGTTCCTCAACTCTTTCTTTAATGAATGGGTGCAAATGAAACTGCACCCAAACACATTTTTTGCGTGCCTGTACTGCAAAATATAATTAAAACATTCACAGCACTCTCAGGCTTGTAATAATCACAGAGTAATCCACTGAGATCATCTGCAAATGAGGTTTTTAAAAGGTGGATTAAAATATAGTAAATTGAGAAAACGTTGATATCTGTCTCTCTCAAGTCACCGCTAAAGCAGGCAAGACGATGGGCTGAGAATTACAAGACAGCAGCTCATGTGTTGTGTTCCGTGTCACCTTTAGGGACGAGACACCAACAGGGACACTAAATCCTTCAAAATGTCATAGCATGCAACGATAGCATCAAGTCTTTCATAAACAGATGTAGATAGAGTGAGAGAGAGGGAAGGGGGGGGGGTGTGCATAGGCGAGTAATCCATTTATCACAAGAAGGCCGACTTAAGTCATTTTATCAAAGGGAAACGTGGAAATAAACTACGGCTGATGTTTAAAATGAGGCAAAAGAAGTCATACATTTTACCTGACACATCACTTTTAATAGGCTTTTAACAGAGGGCCTTTTCCTCACAGTCTTGCTGCATAATGCATGTAATCAAATGAGCAAACGGCGAGAGATGAACTTTAATTCAATTCTTCCACAGTGTTATATATTAAAGCCATTTTTCCTCTGACACCTATTCTAATTACCTCAGCGGTGAGGTAGCAGCCTGCCATGCTGCTTTGACCGCAGTTCTGAGGAAGATGTACGCCTCTTCAACGACTCTACTGTAAATACCATACTAAACCACTGACAAAATATTTTCATACATTTGCAAGAAATAGAAACAGAGATTACTAAGAGTAAGCAAGAGTGACATGGGTCTGGAAAGAGAGGTTATACAGAGGTAAAAGTTGCACCTGAAAATTCCCTTTAAAAACTTAAGATTATGCATTATGTATATACACACTATCACAACAGTCAGCAGCCAACAGTCAGCAGCCAAGGGTCAGGGTTAGCCCATAAACCTGATGGTTGGCTTTCACTTTCAAACATTGAGTTAACTTAGCCCCAACACACTAGTTTAACTTGAAACCTGGGTGTGATGTAGACACAAGGAAGTGTTGATACAGAATAGCACCCCGGTTGAGGGATTTGGTGATTCTGTTTCCTGCTCAAAGCAGTCCAAAACACAGTAGCAGCCTCTGTGGAAATACAAAAGCTGCTTAACAAGAGTCCTAGATTAAACAGGCCTACAAGACCAGGAATCACACCAAGCCTGGCCGGGTTGAAAAGCCTTTGCACTAATTGCTGCTTCGCCTCAGTAAATTAAGCTCAGATATTGGGAGCTCATATTTTCTGATAAGTGCTGAGGTCCAGTTTTGAGGTTATGACTGACCCATACTGATTGTCCTCTGTGGGCATGTAGGGTTCTGGTTTGTCTCCATGGTTGAGGCCACATCATTAGCATTGCAAGCAAGCAATACAGAATTTTACACAAAGACAAGCTAGCCTAGCTTTGATGTTGAACTGAGTAGCTCCCCATCAGTTCCTTTTAGTGCTCGTCTTCCTTGAGGGAGATCCCAAGTCCTCTGGGACCTGTGCTACAGCAATCACAGCCCCTCTACTTTGTCTGCACACAACTCATGTGAGGCCTCTAACAACTCACCCCAGCCCCTGGCTCTCATCTTGGCTTGGTTTTTAACACCGGGAAATGACTGAACGCCGACATTCTCGAACACAGCCTCACACATGCACATGCTAACGCACACAATGCATAGGAACCACTGGGGAGAGCTCTGGTGGAGATCAGTTGCAGAGGAACTGCAGTAAACATGTTGGTGAGGTCACAGCAGAGATGTAGCAGCACTTTGAAACGAGTTTGCAAAAATCTCTCACTGACAGAACCTAGATAGTTTCTGACTTTCACTCCATTTGAAAACGTTAAATAAATCCATGAAAGACACGAGGAAAACAAACTGATTTTATACTTAAAAGCTATCTGAAGGTCATGTGGACCTCAGGACGACCCCTGATCATCTCATCTAGTGAAGGCGTGATGCCTCTGAGTGTGCAACACCTGTCAGAATGATTAATCTTCTGTGTATATAACCCCCCAGTCACCTCCTCCACCTGCCTCCTCCCTCCATCTCTGTCTCTCCAGCAGCACTTTGTAGCTCACCACCGGGAATCTCAGGATCCGGAGGATTTGAAGATATGTCTGGATGTGACACCTGCGTCTCCTCAAGGTGCACTAAAGCGACTTTCATCTGCTCCAAATTTTGTTCCCCCGCTTAGGAAATCTACTTTGTTCACCTCGATTCAAGTTCAACTGAGGATAATTGAAGAAATCTGATTTAATGTGTACACTGTTGACTTTAATCTGATTCAACTTGTATTTGCTGCAGTTGGAGAATAGCCGCTTTCTGGTTATTATTGACACAGTAGATCCATTGTTAATGGATTTCACACATTTTATAAGATATAAGTACCAATATGTTGTGATAAAATATTAATTAGCATGACAAATGCTGACAAAAAGCCAACCTGTTGCCCACTGAATGTTTCATGTACTGTACGCATGGGGTCATTAATAAGAAACTGTCTATCTTCGTGGGTTAATTATTTTGTCCTCGTGTGTGTGTGTGTGTATCTGTATGAGAGGGTAAGAATGTGTGTGGGTGAGTGAGTGTGTGTATGTGGGCAACTGGGCATGGGAGCGAGTGAGATAGGAAATGACTAATGCTCTGTCACTGGCTCCCACTGAATCCAATTTATTAGTAAAATGTCACCACGCTGGAGTGGAATCAAAGTGTCATAGAACAGAATAATTTTTCATGTTAAATAGCTTATCAGCCGAGTTTCATGTTGTCTCTGTTCTCCTGGCGAATCATGCCACCATTTAGGATTAATCGTCTTTATCGAATATTCCAAAGTTATGAGTTCCTTTTGGCCCCATGTATCCGAGATAAATTGTTGAGTATTGTTTCTGAGAGAAGAAAATGAACTGACCCAGTGTGGATTTGGATGCATAAATAAAGTTTAGGGATACCTTTGACATAGAATTAGCCTGTGAGTGTGTCTGTAAGTGTGTATGCACACGTGTGACTTTGACAGCATAGTGGGATTTGAAAATGAAGCCAACACTGCATAACATTGGAGCAACAAAGGAAACCAGATGGTTAGTGTGCCAAAATATCCAATCTGTTGGTAAAGATATTTTAGAATATCAGTAATGCCATGCTATATGGCACATACGCTCCCTCCCTCACTCACACACACACACACACTCTCACTCTCACACACACACACACACACACACACACACACACACACACACACACACACACACACACACACACACACACACACACACACACTCTCACACAGTCTCATGTCAGGACAGATGGTCGAGCGCTTCCCTCTCACTCAGCAGATGCACACTGGCATTAATCATAAAACTAGACTTAAAAAGAGGATTTAACACTCTCATACATTTCCACCACTTCTAGTGCTCTTCCACCATGTCTGCACCCCCCCGCGGTTTCTTATTCTTCAGTGTTTTTGCATCAAACCACATCTCAAGCATCACATAGCCAGAGGAGGGGTGTGCTGGTGACACGGTCGAAGCCAGAGACCCGAAGACTTGTTTTACGGAACAACCGTTGCAGTAGCCTGATGACCGAACATGTTTCAGGTTGAATTGTAAAGCTTCAGCCCCATGACCCAGTCATGTGCTGCTTGAGACAACTAGATTACTGTAAAACCTGGTTCCCATCAGTCACACTTGTGTCATCTGTCACCTAACCGGTGAATTCGTGACTAATTCAATATGAAACAAACATTTTACCCTTAATCTTACATCACCACAGCTGGTCAATTTGATCATTCTTCAATGACATTGTAGAAGAAAAAAAAGAAAAAAAAAAACTATTATTGCACAAAAAGGACACTGTCAAATCTCCTAAGATTAAAGCGACAGCTTGACTCGTAACTGTAGTAACGGAAGGCCGTTTTCATGTTGTTGCTCTCATTCTCCTGTGATTTCAGATAGTCCCTAATGAGCTTTACTGTTCGCCCCAGTGGGCATTCACCGCTCTCTGTTACTGTTATGCTGCTAGTACCCTATAGTTGTCACTGCCCCCTTGGCCACTCTCCCATCTAGTATCCCTTTGTGCCCCATCTGACCCCGTGCTCATAACCCCCTACCCAGTCCCCTCTGACCCTGTTCTCAGCTGGCAGCCTGGGCATGGGGCATCCTGCCAACATTCATTCCGGCAATAAGTGCCGTCCCATAATGGGCCCGTCTGTTTTATGGGTCATTTGAGGATGGGGAAAGGCGTGTATGGCTGCTTTGGAAACAGAGTGTGGGCAGCTGATGGATCTTCATAGGGACCAGGGGCTGTGGCTTGCTGCTGGCTCAGGACTCTGAAAACACACGCTCCTGTTCGAGGCTTTGGACAGGCACGACGTTTAGAGAAGAGATTCATTCTATGAAGAGATTTTAGACTGACTTCATCAGTCACTTTGGCTTCTTTGTTGCTCTTGAACTACAAGGCTCAGTCCACCCTGGTTCCCTAAATTCATACGACAGCATCAAACCATAGATTAGAAAGACATAACCACTGTTTCCTAAGCCTATAAGACCATGGATCTCCCCTATCCCCCCCAATCAAGAAGGGGATCTGCTACAATCTTCTTACCTTGCGGGTTCCTGTGTTGATGCGCAGAGGGGTCAGATAGGGGTCAAATATCATGCGACTGGTCTCAATGTCGATGGGAGACTGCCTCTTTCCCATGGCACACAGGTTCCAGGCAGTGTTCACCAGCCCCCAGAACGATGGTACTGGAGCAAGGGGAGGAAGTGTTTGTGTGAGCAGTTTTAATGGCAAAACGAGGAATACTGGGAAAGAAAAAAGTTCAATAAGAGGAGCCTCTTTCAAATTTAGAACAGGTGCTGTGAATGACTGAAGATACACATCAACATCAGATGAGTGGTGGATGAAAGCAAATCTTCATTTGAATCACCATACTGTGGTACTTAACGTCACATTAAAGAGCTTCTTGCTGTTCAATTTACAAAAAGGCATATTTCCAAAATGGCTCTCCATTTGGAAGAGGAGCTTTTAAAAGCTTGTATGGTTCCTGCTAGATCTGCCCAGGAATCTGACCACCTGACCATGCGAGTGATGCCAAACCTGATTATCTAGATCATCCTGCGGTGGATTTAGAACCACACTCAGAATCTCCCTCATTGGACATGCATCCTGTCACTGACCTAAAATCAGATGCATTGAATATTAATGCTATGTTTCTATTGGTGAAAGGAAAGTGCAGGGTGGGTTTTCTTTCCCAACCCCCACTGATGATTATTATTATTTTCTATTACTTACAGAATACGATCACCTGAAATACATTTTAAATAGACATTAATCCTACTATTAAAAAAAACTCTATCAACCCCCTACAAACAACTTTGCCCTCTTCATTCTCATAAAAATTACTCAGGGAGTCAGATGGCTGAGCGGTTAGGGAATCGGGCTATTAATCAGGTTGTTGGTTCGATTCCTGGCCATGCAAATGACGTTGTGTCCTTGGGCAAGGCACTTCACCCTACTTGCCTCGGGGGAACGTCCCTGTACTTACTGTAAGTCGCTCTGGATAAGAGCGTCTGCTAAATGACTTAATTTTTTTATTTACTTTCCCTCTCCATTCCATACTTTTGCTTTTCAACCCCCCTCTCTTTCAGAAAATATGGCTCAGTTGCAAGTGACTGACATCTTTCTCCACCTCCCCCTGCCGCCTTTTTGTCTCTCTCCTTCCCCCTATAACTCTCCCCCTTCTCAAATACTTTGGCTCAGTATCAGGGAGGATCCCGTTCCTCTCCATCTCCATCTTCCTCCTCTCTCTTCTGGCCCATCAGAGCTTACAGTTTGAAAAAGATACAGAAAGGCGACAGATGTGGAAGCCCTGACCTCAAGAGTACAATCCCCACCCCTGCCCAACAAGCCTGACGTCAACCTGATTATATCATGGTGCCTGGTTCTTTGAGTGTGTGTGTATGTGTGCAGCTCAGCTTGGCTAGTGTGTGTGTGTGTGTTTATGTGTGTGGCTAAGGGTTCAGGGATATTAACGAAGCTACACTAGGGTAGGATTAGAGCCTGATTCGCATCTGGAAAGCCTAGAAGGAAGCAGGGAGACAATTTAGACACAGACCCCCATTATTCCTGTAGAGTACATATAAAAAGCTGCTAGTCCCTTGCGTGAGGACCATCTTGGAAAAAGCTTCCTTATAGAATCGTTAGGTTCCTGAGAGAGAGATTTGTGAGGGACTGTTTAAAAGCATAACCCTTGGCTTCCAAGCCAAACGATACAATATGTCACCTCACAGACCTGTTAAGGGGACACTGAAACCTTGGGACAGTATAATTGGTGCCAAGAAACTGTCAAAAGATGTCAGAATGCAGAGAGCCTTCGGAAAGTCTGACTATTAATCCCAAAATAGAAAAACCATCTTCTGAATCCACCATGCGACTGTATCAGACGTCAGTACTAGAGATGCTAAGAGAAATCATGTTTCCGGCTACGACCTGTGATCTCACAGATAGGGAGAAGGCCTCGCCTGTCACTGCCACAAAGACAGCCTGCTTACTTTAATACTGCCAGAGCAACTCCCGTATAGCCACCAGCCACCAGCCATACATTAGACCCTGTATCTGTGACCTACATTACGCCTCTGGATGAAAGCAACAGCTCTTTCTGTGAAAGATGCAAATGAGAGAGATGGAGTGGTGACATCCTCCTGAGATTACTGGCTGTGTTGTGTCAAGACTGCTCAATGTTGGCAAAACCCAGTTCAGGCTGTGCACATTCCTGCTCACAATCTAGCTGCTTGCTAGTAGTGTCGGACCACTGGAACCCCTTTTGAACACAAAAAAATGCTGAATTGCCAACCCAGCATGATAAGGGACACTGTTACAGTAATACACGTAATGGTAGGTAAGGTTTTGTAATACATTGTCTGACTTTTCTCTCCGAAAGGTCAGACTATGTTACCTAAAACACTGATGTAAAAGTGGTGTAATCCTCTCTCCCTCTCGCTCAATGGGTACGCACACACTTTCTACGATTATGCCTAAAAGCCTCCCTATATTTGGCAGGATTATCTTTCCAATTTGACAATAAATATCCCCCAAAAAGATGGCAGAGTTGCCCTCTGTGAGTCTTAACCCGTGCTGTGAATGCAGCCTGGGTACTACCAGTGTAAACACACCTCTTCCGCATGCTAGTTGTCCATCCCAGAGTTCCTCCAGGTGTACAAATTAGAGAGTGCTTGTGCACGCTAGCATGCGGCACCATACAACCATCTCAGGAAGCGCAGCTTCAGGGATGGGTTGGTCCCGTCGGTACGGTACGCCTAGTGAGAGAAGAGGATTGGTCTGATGATCCATCATGCAATTTATTATCGGGCGTGTCTGACCTCCAGGGCTCAGAGAGGACTATTGATGGAACACTTTGCTAAAAATATTTTTGTTGCAGCTGTTACTGCCAAAGAGGAACCGGAGGTACCGAGTTCCATTGCTCTACTAAATACAGTGATGCGGGATTTGAGATTCAGACAATACTATTTTTGGTCAGAATTAATTTTGTCGTACAGATTTGGGGTAAAACATTCAGAACTAGGCTCTCGAATCTACTATTCTTTAAAGGTTGGGTCAAGGCACACCATAGGCCATGGAATTATCCCACATTACAAGGACAAATAAATGATCAATACAGCAAGCCTGGACTCTAGGGAATGGTTGGCAATAAGATAGGAAAATCGCTTTTTTGACAAGTGATTATCATCCCGAAGTTGTAAAAATATTGTTTTGGATTCAACACCATCTGTCCAGTACATTTCCTCGGTGCAAAACATATCTTCCTCTGACATGACAAGAAGGATATGTCACGTCCCTGGCATCTCCCAGGCTCCTTCATCCCATTAGTGTGGCTCTGCTTTCCTTTTTAACAGGTTCCAAAAGCCAGTTGTTATCTAACTCGCCGTGTCGTACATTGGTCAGCCGTGACAAGCAGAAAGATCAAGTGGCGTCCTGCCCTTCTGGAAGGGGCGCTGCAGCCCACAGTCCACCAAAGGGTTGCTGGTTTGAACACAGAGCCGGAGGCAAGGCATTTGAGAATGATAACTGGTGTGTCGCTCCCCCAGCTCACTCATCCCTGCGGTTTGGGAGGGGGGGGGGGGGCGACCAGGGAGAAGGGCTTTAATGTTATTATTGCCTTGAGTAATAGTGTAGACTACAAAGTGCCAGCACAGTGAATATGGCTGCCTGGTAATGACATTAAAAGATTACTGAGAGCAGAGTAATCATAATTCTATCCCTGCCTCTCTTTCCCTCTCCATTTCAAATCACTCATACCTCATTCAGGCGTGGGAGGGATCTGGTTCTTCCTCTCCCCTCTCTTGGTCCTTGGAGTCTTTAAGGGTGTGAGTGTCTGTGCGTGTGCGTGTGTATGAGGCAAAAGGAGAGAGAGAGAAATACAGAGCGAGAGAAAGAGTGATAAAGATAACTGTGTGTGTGTGTGTGCATGTATGTGCGTGTGTGTGTAAGTGAGAGAAGAAAAGCCAGAGAAGTGTCTGTGATCACTAACTTGGTGACCTACTTACCAACACTGCAGCACACACAAATAATAACACCCAGAATTATGTTATTCTCCCCAGCTGTCCTCCTCCAATACCACCAGACAGCATGTAATGTATGTCTACCTATTGTTCAACATGCCTGCAACCTGCTTAAACCTGTATTTATTAACTCATTATCAACTATAGTAAAACGACACCTTCCAAATCGAACAAAACACCTTTTTTTCAATTAGTAATAATCATCTGTGCCATCCATCCAGCCAGCCAGCCAGCAAAACAGCCAGCCAGTCATCCAGCAGGTGAGAGGATTCCCCTGCCTCCCAGGTCTCCACTGTAGATGTGATAACAACTGATGGCTACGTGACTGGGAGAAAGGCCATGTCTCCTGTGTCCTTCACTCTGATAATGCAGCAGAATGCTCACTGTAAAGGTCAGGGAGCATTCTAAAACACAACGCACCAAGGGTTCCATCTTGGATGAGCTTTCCCGCAGTACGGCTGTCACCTGTCGCCGGGTTACGGCCTATCTGTCACACAATCTGACGCCCGCTCATAGCTCTAATGTCACTGGGGAACAGAGGGGTAAAGAGAGAGGTGGAGGAATGGAGACACAATCAAAAAGGGCAAGGAATGGGAAAGATGGGACAGGGAGAGAGGTGGAGGAGTGTGGCTGTGGGGGCGAGGGAGAAAGAGGAGAGGTGGAGGAGGGCTAGAAGAAGGAGAACTGAGGTGGAGGAGAGGTGGAGATAAGTTAAAAGAACACGGTGAAGGAATGGTGGAGGAGGCAATGAGGCTTTGGCACAGCTTGTATACAGAGCAGGGCACGGCGAGGATGATGAGGAAGCAGGAGGCGACAGGATTGTGATCAAAATTTCATTAGACCTGCAGGACTGCCATGAACCTGACAGTCCTACTGCAGAGAGGTGGGGAGGAGTGTAGGAGTGCAAGAGAGAGTCATTACCTGGAACAAAGCTTCCTTGGACAACATCTTTGTACGCCCACCAACCATCATGAATTTTTGATGAGATTTGTTGTGCTGAAATAAGAGATTGTAATAAGTTAGTATCGGTTCAGTAAAAGTAGGCAGTTAAGCACCTGCAAAATGCTGATACTGGCTATGTGGTTATGATAACATCTAGCTGTCTCAATAGGAGTATGTGAAAAGCAGAAACCTCTGCAGTTAACAAATCGGAGACCAGATCTGAAGTTCTTAATTGTTTAACCGGCTTCCTTTGCATCAAAGCAAAGCTTACTGGCGACCAGTTCCTAGCGCATTTCAGTCTAGCAATGACGAAACTGACGGGCAATACCGATAACTGAAGGCTACACGTGAAAAGATCATCTGGATTCACGCTCATCACGCTGACCCAATCTCCACATTACAAATGTGACAGACTCACACATTTTTGGAAATTCCCCTCTACTGAGCTACCAATATGAGGGAGGGGCAAACGTTTAATCCCAGACATATTTTGTCCTGTAAATTATGAATATTTAAGGCAGTGTACTGTTATTACAAGTCGTACTTTAAAAACTGCTTTGAGCTCAATTCCTCGTGCACAAATGGAAAGCACCATAACTGTCTGGATGCGATACTAAATTGGTGACGAATAAATCTGGCAACTGGATGCATATCCCGATTTAAGCATTACAGGGTTGGTTCAAATGGCCAACAAATACGTTAATATTTAAAAGTATATGTAGCGCAGTCATAAACGACTAAAATATCAAAGTAATGCTATCTCAACTTCAAATTTAGCATAACCTACCTGATGTACGGATGACATATGCTGAAAAAATTAGAAGTATGCTCCAAACGATATGCATTCTTTATTCATTCCAGGTTCGTTTTGTAAAAGCTACAGACATCGCTTGTAAACTTCAGAGTTCCAAACGAATCCAAACTTTGCTCAGGCATCTTCCCGCAGCAAAACGAGTTGTCTCCGTTCCAAGTGTCTGAGATTGCCGTCTTTTGACTCCTAGCGCGCAGCGCGCTCTACCACCATGGAGCAAATGAACAAATATGGTTCATTTATAATCCATTAAAAAAAAACACAATATCGTTTGTTTTGACTGTGCAAATTGTCTAATCATCTCTCGTTCTCCCAGAGACACTCTCAGACAATATCTCGCTCTCCCCCTTCTTATCTCACTCTCTTCCCCCTTATCTGTCGCCCTCTCCCTCCCTCTCTACAGACAGGAAGAAAGGGAGAGCGAAGTAGCAGCACGGATTCATCCACCACAGTCAAATGTATACTCGGCGACTGCATGTGGAGAAAATAATGTCAGTAAGACGCACAAACATGCATTTACAGTATTTTGACGAATTAAAACAAAAATAGATAAGCAAATATGGGCACATTCATATTGCATGGTAAACGTTAATGTAAAACTTTCCTTAAAGTACGTGTTCAAGGAAAAAATTCAAAGGTAAATGGTAATGGAGTCAGGTGGCTGAGCGGTTAGAGAATCGGGCTAGTAATCAGAAGGTCGCTGGTTCGATTCCGGCCCGTGTGAAATGACGTTGTGTCCTTGGGCAAGGCACTTCACCCTACTTGCCTCGGGGAATGTCCCTGTACTTACTGTAAGTCGCTCTGGATAAGAGCGTCTACTAAATGTAAAGGAGCAGAACATTGTAATTGTCGTGCCTTGCCCAAGGATATCCCCTACTACCTCATGGTAGTAGGGGATATCTAGGCCTACTTGTTACACAGGGTAACAAGCCCTCTCCTTTTAAATTACAACAAAGGCGCTTCAGATTTCACACAACACTTTCCCAGGCCTCCACTGATCTTACTCGACTAAAAAAGGTTCCCCAAGTCATCATTATTTTAAAAACAGTCCCACAAAACGAGGTAAGTTTATCACCCCCAAAAAAAGTTAGTTCCAGATATAATTCAGTTAATCTATACATACATATTTCATGTACAAGTAGTAAGACCTTAACATAAATAATTCACTTGTTTAGACAGAAGATGTTGGATATGTTTTTATTATAGTAGTAATATGTTGGGGGAAACTGGCCCCCTTCTAAAATCTACACTTGTGAACTCCTACTGGGTAGTTTAACACCTTTTCACGGTGGGGCTACTTACACCATCTTACCCTACTACTAAATGGATAAAATAAAAATCAAACTTTTATTTTTATGAACTGATCATTGTGGGCGTGTGCCCACCTGGTGGTTATAATTGGCTACTGCATCACACACTTCATTCCTTCGTCGGTGTCTTTAACAGACACGCGTTCCAAATTCCTATGAAAGGAAAACAACAAGTTACTACTGAACATGTAAATGAGGATGTTTCACATCTCCAGGATGTGACATGATCACACCTCATCAGCTGCTTCCGCTGGACAGCCTTCTCAATCTGCTGGAGGATCTTCTGCTTGTTGTTCCTCATGTTCACCTTGGCTTTCTCCACAAGGTAATCAATCTTCTCCGCACTGTATGGTTGCTGGAATGTTGTGTACTCTTTCCTCTCTCTAGCAATATCGTCTTTATCTAAGGAGGGAAGAAATCTAGAAAGTCATTCAGACATCAAGCAGGAAGTGGAGGACATCACCGAGATGTTAGGATCACATGATTAAACTTGGAAGTGAACATGACTTACTTTTTTAACTTAATGCATTTCATCATACACCTAGTTTATACATTTACATCAGTAAATGGGAGTTTCTTTGAACATTGATCAATCCAAAAGTACTTTGACATCCCCTGCTGGCTGTAGAAGGAGACTGACCTTGACAGTTCTGCAGGTTGAAGAGAGGCATGTACAGGATAGTGGGTTCACTCTCCTGCCCCTCAAATACGTAGAAGTCCTTAGGCTGCTCCCTCTCTTCCAGCACGCTCTGGTTGAACTGAGGGAATGGCTTGTTCATCTTGCGGGAGTAGTTCTGGGCAAACACTAACGTCTGGGCATACAGAAGGACAGGGTCAGTGGGTACCAGAACCAACCTAGTCACCATGCTTAAAATACATGAAGATTTAATTATAAAAATGTCACGTTATTAACTTATGAAATTTCACAAAGATAGTTTGAAAAACAAAACTATGTGGTGAGGCTGAGGGAGGAGAAGATCCTGGAAGCCAGTCTGATCTTCTGTGAAATTAAACCTCAGTGTAGCTTTCAGTCTAGTTAACTAGCGGAGGGAGCAGTGGTCTACCTCAAAGATTTTCCCGCCGCTGTATTCCAGGGCAATCATGAGGTCCACCCCTCTCTTTGGCCCCAGGAAAGATGGGTAAGGGGCGTTGATCATTAGACCCGCATCAATCAGTTGAAGGGTCTCCCTCAAGTGAAGATTGGACGGAATCTCGGGGTCTGCCCGGAATCACACATTACAGAATCAGTTGGTCAATCATGTTGTCTAAATCTGCTTCAAGACTTTCGGTTTCAATGGGGCAGGTTATTTCAGCCGTATTCTCTCACCTGGATGCTTGTACAGGAAGTTGTTGATTGAGCCCCACTCCCATTTCACAACCAATGGGAATACATGCTTGATCATCCAGCACACTGGGAAAAGATGACATCAAGACAAAAATAAAATTCAACATGAACAATAAACTCGGCTGTCATTCTAGCAGTTGCTACACTGTCATGTTCATGCCATGTTCTTGTTGTACAGAAATCACACCACAGGATCAAGATGAATTTGATGCAACTTAGTACTGTACTATAATTTATTCATGATTCAACAGGACACCTACCCAAGCGTTTGAAGGGACTGTCTTCCAAACCTTCACACCACACCCCCAAAACCTTGATGAAATCAAGGCCCCATTGTTCAGATATCACTTTCTTCGTCTCCGGGGTAGCTGAGCTCTCTAGTTTGAGGGGCTTCTTCTTTATTGCGTCTACCAAAGAGAAACGGAACAACCTCCATCTCTGTTACTGCCTCCACAAGTCCAGCAAGGAGTCTGTATCTCCAGTCATCATAACTGTCAGCCCTTTTCACACTAACACTCCAAATGTGGCTGTCAAACGCAAAGGACGTGTCATGCTTCCCTTTGACAAAATAACACTGCCCACAGTCTCACAAACAATAAACAAGATCTGTTGTTGTGTTATGCACAATACCTTCTAGAACTTTCTCCAGATTGGTGCGAAGGGAGGAGTTTCCGTCTTCATGGATCTTTTGGTTCACCATGGTGTGGAGGAGCTGGTATGCCTGGAAGTAGGCATGCAGATCACCACCATTCTCTGGAAATCAAGCACCAGGGATGATCATTATGGGCTTAGTCAGCCTAGCTTTATAGCTTATTGAAACAATGAATAGAAACACTTGATTTCACCCCTCTCTCCAGATATCATTTCGTTATGCTATACTGTAGCTTCTATGACAGCATACTGTGCATTTGGCTGTGAGACAGGAGACAGCCCCCTCTTGAAACCTTTACCCTCACACCCTAGACACCCAGTCGACCCCTTTTCTTTTTTTTTTTCTTTTTTTTAAAGGAACAAAAGTCTGATTCCTGAGACTCAACACACCCGTACCACACAGAGCAATGGCACTACCTGTCATCCAGTCTGGCATTATGGCTTTGATTGTCTGGTCCTCTGCCAGGGCACTGCCCAGAATACCTGCAGCAACATGGAACAGAACACACACAACCTACAGGAAGTGCTTTTAACAGCACTGTAGCAATCCCTTTTGAGCTTCCCCTTGATGACCTTGCATGGTGGTCATATCCATCTCCTCTCCCTGCTCCACCAGCTCCCCAGAATGGAACCGGCTGCCTAGGTAAGGGGTGTCTACGTAGAAGCCCAGGTCTGTGAAGCCACAACGGTGAGGGGTCATCTCAAACCACGTCGCTGTAGGAAAGAGAGGGATGGGTGGGGTGAGATGCATGGGTATAGAGGGCAGGGAGGGATATGGGGAGATTCAGGGAGTGCAAGTGTCAGTAGATACACCTAGACTTGAGGTGTCATTTTAAAAGTCTCTTCTGGGAAGGTGTCAACGCACCTTCAACAGGTCCCTCATGGAAGCAGCGTTTGTCTATAGCGCAGTAGACTGGGTAAGGGTTCAAGGCCTCTCTCGTTGCTTCCTCAGAGAATTTTTTTTTGATCATCTAATCAACAATACAAAGCACTTTAAAATCAACCGTACTCTCCGCTTTCAGACATGCAGTAACTGCGTGGTTTGGCTGACTGACCTCTTTCATGACAGCGGAGGAGGTAAGAGCCCCCCATAAATCGCTGAGAGAAAAGTACTGCTCTTTTGCCCTTTCCATCAGCCAGTCCGATACCTCCTCCAGTTCCACTTTGGGACCCTTCTGGGTGGCTATCACACTGGACACATTCCACTTCGGCTCTTTGTAGAGGGAGGCCATAGTCCTGAGGGGAGGCAAGAGGAAGGGTGACATGAAATACAGCGTACTCTGTATCAACCAACTATGTTCTATAAATGGAAACCAAGCAAAATTGAAAATATTTAAGAGATGGCATTGTGTGTATGCATCTGTGTCGCTCCTGTAACATGCATTTTACCAGGTTGATCCAGAGACCCCCCCCATGTAGAGCACAGTGTCCAGCAGGGCATCCTGCTCCATCTGGTAGATTGACCCCAGCAGGCCAACTGCAGCCCTCTGGCCTCCCCCAGACACTACCAGAGCAATGTTAGGCACATCCTCCTGGGTGGGGGGGCAAAAATAGATGTTTGCACCATTCCCCCTTATAGTTCGGTGTCAGTAAAGTAAATACTAACTGTTTTTTTTTTTACTAAGTGCATCCCTGTAAGCAGGATCAGACATAGTCCACATACAAGTTCACACTTGATGTTATGCTTCATCAGAGAATCCAGAATCTTCATTCTCCTCTGGTGCACAAATTCCTTCTCCCCCTCGCACAGACAGTCAGACTTTTGGACTGTCCTCTGGAAACATGTTTTTAAAGAGAATACTTTGACTTATAAAAGTTGAATGTTCGTTTAGACACTTTAAAAGCACAGCATATAAACAAACCAATAATCGAAACTAAACATGATCATCTCTAGCCATGGCTACCCATCTAACAATGGCACATTCTTCTAGAAAGTTTATTACCTTCAATGCATCACTGGCAGTTACGTCTTTCTCGTCAAAGGCCTTTACATCTGAGCACAGAAAAAATCCATCTTTCTTCAAGTAATTGATGGCGTAATATCTAGCAGAATCTCAAGAAAGCATGCAGACATTGAATTACCAAGATCCCAGCAGGTTGTGTGCAGCCACTCACAGCTGACGTACACCAGTACAATGACAAGGACGTTCTTGAGCATGTTTCCCAATTTAGGCGAAGTTGAGGGTTCCTGTTAGTCCTGTTAGTCCTGTGCTGTCGGTCCTGTTGGTCATTGGCATTGGTTTGATTGCAAATTGCGACTTGTTCTCACCTGAGCGCTTCAGAATATACCAGAAGAGTGGGTAAAGAAATAGTTGATTGGTTGCCTTTAGGATTAACAGTTTGTCATCAGGGAATTCCTTAGGCAGTTATGAATCTGTGCTTATCCCTGCAGTCCTGATCTCAAGAGGGCTTACGGTACATTCCTACTGTATAATTGCTGGAAAGGTGGGATGATCTCTGGATGTTTTGGGGGTCCCTTCTCGGAATCAGTTTTTCAACCATTTACCCCTGGAAAGCTCAACCTCCCCCATACAAAATCTCTCGTCTAATAACTTCTGTTACTATAGGCATTGCTGCGTAGCAAAATTATAATGAAATACATTTTGACTGGAACATTTAAAGAGCACTCAGCCACTTTCTAGCTCCAATACATTTTTCAAGGTTGTTATTTTCCACATGTCAAAGCTTTTGGTAACATTTAAATGACCCAAGCTCCCAGAAGGCTGAATACAGAGTACAAGTATAATGAAAATGATGTTCTTAAGCATGTTATCAATTAAGCTGTGAATAAAAGGTTTGATCACTAAAGGGAACCAGAAGGGTGGGATGAACCCATCTGGTGCCGTGGGCTTCCTTAAGCTCCACCCTGGAATCTTTGGAGGAGGCCCCTTCTCACCCATTTATATTACCATGAACAGCAAAATTCTACACTAGGTTCGATACCTATCCTTTAGCAGGAGAGTGGACAGGCATTGCGTCAAACAAAGTTTTTTTTTCTTGAAACAGGAATAGACAGGGTACTCACGCTAACAAGGGTATGGACAAGACAAAGACTGGACATAAAAAAGGAACCTAAATACACAGAACCAAACAAGACACAGGTTGAATTGACAAGACAAACGAGAACTGAAACCCCTCAACGAGACACAGGTGAAGACAATGACAGACACAGGGAAACACTAGGGCAGGGCAAAACCAAAAACAGGGGGGCACGGCTGTGGCTGTGACAGTAAGAAGGCACAGTATGGTCACGTCATAACTTGGCTACTGTTTTGATATGGCAATTGAGCCAGATATCTAAGTCTAAGATGAATGACTAGTTTTAGAATCAAGACAAGCATCTGCATAACTGTGACCAGCAATGTGGTTTTGTATGATTTGGCCTTGTAGGAGCTTGCAGAGATTGTAGTAGGGGGTATCTACTTGTTACACAGGGTAACAAGCCCTCTCCTTTTAATTCACAATCCCCACAAAGGCTCTTCAGATTTTTCACACAACACTTTCCCAGACTGCCACTGATCTATTTATAATTCTTTTTGGCTGCCACTGATCTTGCTCGACTAAAAAAGGTTCCCTGCGGCATCATCATTTTCAAAACATATAAGCACAAAACTAGGTAAGTTTATCAGTAAAAAAATACTGTTCCATATATATTTCTATTAATCTATATGTACATATTTCATGTACAAGTAGTAAGACCTTAACATAAATAATTCACTTGTTTAGACAGAAATTGTTGGATGTTTTTAATATAGTAGTAATATGTTGGATGAGTGTGTTGGGGGCAACTGGCCCCCTTCTAAAATCTACACTTGTGAACTCCTACTGGGTAGTTAGACATATTTTCACGGTGGAGGTACTTATCCCATCTTACCCTACTACTAAATAGATAAAATAAAAATCAAACTTGATTTTATTTGTATAAATTGA
This sequence comes from Osmerus mordax, assembly GCF_038355195.1. NCBI lineage: Eukaryota > Metazoa > Chordata > Actinopteri > Osmeriformes > Osmeridae > Osmerus > Osmerus mordax. Next base: position 19,248,543 of record NC_090052.1, on the reverse strand, counting down.
TCATTGTGGGCATGTGTGCCCGCCTGGTGGTTATAATTGGCTACTGCATCACACACTTCATTCCTTCGTCAGTGTCTTGAACAGACGCGCGTTCCGAATTCCTATGAAAGGAAAACAACAAGTTACTATTGAACCAAATGAACATGTAAATGAGGATGTTTCACATCTCCAGGATGTGACATGATCACACCTCATCAGCTGCTTCCGCTGGACAGCCTTCTCAATCTGCTGGAGGATCTTCTGCTTGTTGTTCCTCATGTTCACCTTGGCTTTCTCCACAAGGTAATCAATCTTCTCTGCACTGTATGGTAGCTGGAATGTCGTGTACTCTTCCCTCTCTTTAGCGATATCGTCTTTATCTAAGGAGGAAAGAAATCTAGAAAGTCATTCAGACATCAAGCAGGAAGTGGAGGACATCACCGAGATGTTAAGATCACATGATTAAACTTGGAAGTGAATATGACTTACTTTTTTCACTTTATGCATTTTAGCATACATCTAGTTTTTCTGTAAATTTTGTTCAAATAGTTGGAGTTTCTTTGAACATTGATAAATCCAAAAGTACTTGAATTCCCCTGCTGGCTGCAGAAGGAGACTGACCTTGACAGTTCTGCAGGTTGAAGAGAGGCATGTACAGGATAGTGGGTTCACTCTCCTGCCCCTCAAATACATAGAAGTCCTTAGGCTGCTCCCTCTCTTCCAGCACGCTCTGGTTGAACTGAGGGAATGGCTTGTTCATCTTGCGGGAGTAGTTCTGGGCAAACTCCAATGTCTGGGCGTACGGAGGGACAGGGTCAGTGGGTACCAGAACCAACCTAGTCACCATGCTTAAAATACATGAAGATTTACTTCTAATAAAAATATTACGTTTTTAACAGTTTTATGAAATTTCTCAAAGATAGTTTGAAAAACAAAACTATGTGGTGAGGCTGAAGGAGGAGAAGATCCTGAAAGCCAGTCTGATCTTCAGCGTAGCTTTCAGTCTAGTTAAACTAGCACAGGGAGCAGAGTGGTCTACCTCAAAGATGTTCCCTGCACTGTATTCCAGGACAATCATGAGGTCCACCCCTCTCTTTGGCCCCAGGAAAGATGGGTAAGGGGCGTTGATCATTAGACCCGCGTCAATCAGTTGAAGGGTCTCCCTCGTCTGAAGATTGGACGGAACCTTGGGGTCTGCCCGGTAACACACATTACAGAATCAGTTGGTCAATCATGTTGTCTAAATCTGCTTCAAGACTTTCGGTTTCAATGGGGCAGGTTATTTCAGCCGTATTCTCTCACCTGGATGCTTGTACAGGAAGTTGTTGATTGAGCCCCACTCCCATTTCACAACCAATGGGAATACATGCTTGATCATCCAGCACACTGGGAAAAGATGACATCAAGACAAAAATAAAATTCAACATGAACAATAAACTCGGCTGTCATTCTAGCAGTTGCTACACAATGTCATGTTCATGCCATGTTCTTGTTGTACAGAAATCACACCACAGGATCAAGATGAATTTGATGCAACTTAGTACTGTACTATCATTTATTCATGATTCAACAGGACACCTACCCAAGCGTTTGAAGGGACTCTCTTCCAAACCTTCACACCACACCCCCAAAACCTTGATGAAATCCAAGCCCCATTGTTCAGATATCACTTTCTTCTCTTCCGGGGTAGCTGAGCTCTCTAGTTTGAGGGGCTTCTTCTTTATTGCGTCTACCGAAGAGAAACGGAACAACCTCCATCTCTGTTACTGCCTCCACAAGTCCAGCAAGGAGTCTGTATCTCCAGTCATCATAACTGTCAGCCCTTTTCACACTAACACTCCAAATGTGGCTGTCAAACGCAAAGGACGTGTCATGCTTCCCTTTGACAAAATAACACTGCCCACAGTCTCACAAACAATAAACAAGATCTGTTGTTGTGTTATGCACAATACCTTCTAGAACTTTCTCCAGATTGGTGCGAAGGGAGGAGTTTCCGTCTTCATGGTCCTTTTGGTTCACCATGGTGTGGAGGAGCTGGTATGCCTGGAAGTAGGCATGCAGATCACCACCATTCTCTGGAAATCAAGCACCAGGGATGATCATTATGGGCTTAGTCAGCCTAGCTTTATAGCTTATTGAAACAATGAATAGAAACACTTGATTTCACCCCTCTCTCCAGATATCATTTTGTTATGCTATACTGTAGCTTCTATGACAGCATACTGTGCATTTGGCTGTGAGACAGGAGACAGCCCCCTCTTGAAACCTTTACCCTCACACCCTAGACACCCAGTCGACCCCTTTTTTTTTCTTCTTTTTTTTTTTAAAGGAACAAAAGTCTGATTCCTGAGACTCAACACACCCGTACCACACAGAGCAATGGCACTACCTGTCATCCAGTCTGGCATCATGTCTTTGATTGTCTGGTCCTCTGCCAGGGCACTGCCCAGAATACCTGCAGGAACACGGAACAGAACACACAGATGAGGAACACACACAACCTACAGGAAGTGCTTTTAACAGCACTGTAGCAATCCCTTTTGAGCTTCCCCTTGATGACCTTGCATGGTGGTCATATCCATCTCCTCTCTCTGCTCCACCAGCTCCCCAGAATGGAACCGGCTGCCTAGGTAAGGGGTGTCTACGTAGAAGCCCAGGTCTGTGAAGCCACAACGGTGAGGGGTCATCTCAAACCACGTCGCTGTAGGAAAGAGAGAGGGGTGGGTGGGGTGAGATTAGGTAACCCTATATGGGGAGATTCAGGGAGTCCAAGTGTATTAGTAGTTACACCTAGACATGAGGTATGTATCATTTTAAAAGTCTCTGGGAAGGTGTCAACGCACCTTCAACAGGTCCCTCTTGGAAGCAGTGTTTGTCTATAGCGCAGTAGACTGGGTAAGGGTTCAAGGCCTCTCTCGTTGCTTCCTCAGAGAATTTATTTGTGATCATCTAATCAACAACACAAAGCACTTTAAATCAACCGTACTCTCCGCTTTCAGACATGCAGTAACTGCGTGGTTTGGCTGACTGACCTCTTTCATGACAGCGGAGGAGGTAAGAGCCCCCCATAAATGGCTGAGAGAAAAGTTCTGCTCTTTTCCCCTTTCCATCAGCCAGTCCGATACCTCCTCCAGTTCCACTTTGGGACCCTTCTGGGTGGCTATCACACTGGACACATTCCACTTAGGCTCTTTGTAGAGGGAGGCCATAGTCCTGAGGGGAGGCAAGAGGAAGGGTGACATGAAATACAGCGTACTCTGTATCAACCAACTGTATGTTCTATAAATGGAAACCAAGCAAAATTGAATGTTTATGCATCTGTGTCGCTCCTGTAACATGCATTTTACCAGGTTGATCCAGAGACCCCCCCCATGTAGAGCACAGTGTCCAGCAGGGCATCCTGCTCCATCTGGTAGATTGACCCCAGCATGCCAACTGCAGCCCTCTGGCCTCCCCCAGACACTACCAGAGCAATGTTAGGCACATCCTCCTGGGTGGGGGGGCAAAAATAGATGTTTGCACCATTCCCCCTTATGGTTCGGTGTCAGTAAAGTAAAGACTACCTGGTTTTGTTAGTGCATCACTATAAGCAGGATCAGACATGATAGTCCACATACAAGTTCACACTTGATGTTGTGCTTCTTCAGAGAATCCAGAGTCTTCATTCTCCTCTGGTGCACAAATTCCTTCTCCCCCTCACACAGACAGTCAGACTTTTGGACTGTCCTCTAGAAACATTCAAACATTATTTTTTAAAGAAAACACTTGGACTAAAAATGTTTAGACACACTTTAAAAGCACATCACATAAACAAAACAACAATAATCAACATTAAACAACATGAATAGCATCTGTAGCATCTAGCCATGGCTATCCATCTAACAATGGCACATTCTTCAAGAAAGTTTATTACCTTCAATGCATCACTGGCAGCCATGTCTTTCTCGTCAATGGACTTTTCACCTGAGCACAGAATAAACACAATGTCCGTGTTTCTTCAAGTAATTGATGGCGTAATATCTAGCAGAATCTCAAGAAAGCATGCAGACATTGAATTACCAAGATCCCAGCAGGTTGTGTGCAGCCACTCACAGCTGACGTACACCAGTACAATGACAAGGAAGTTCTTAAGCATGTTTCCCAATTTAGCAGAAGTTGAGGGATCCTGTTAGTCCTGTTAGTCCTTTTCTGTCGGTCCTGTTGGTCATTGGCATTCGTTTGATTGCAAATTGCGAGTTGTTCTCACCCGAGCGCTTCAGAATATACCAGAAGAGTGGGTAAAGAAATATTTGATTATGTTTGATAAAAATTGGAATATTTGATTGGTTGCCTTTAGAATGAACAATTTGTAATCAGTGAATTCTTGAGGCAATTATGAATCTGCGCTTATCTGCTTAGCTGCAGTCCTGGTCTCAAGTGGGGCTCCGGTACATTCCTACTGTATAATTGGTGGAAAGGTGGGATGAACTCTGGAATCTTTGGAGGAGGTCCCTTCACGGAATCTGTTCTGTTCTTTTACCCCTGGAAAGCTCAACCTCCCCCATACAAAATGTATCTTGTCTAATAACTTCTGTTACTATAGGCATGGCTGAATTATTATAATAATTAAATACATTTTTACTGGAACATTTAAAGAGCACTCAGCCACTTTCTAACTCCAATATTTTCAAGTGTGTTATTTTCATGTCAAAGCTTTTGCAGCCCAGCAGGCTGAATACAGCCACTCCAAATACAAGTAAAATGAACACGATATTAAGCATGTTTTCAATTAAGCTGAGAATAAAAGGTTTGCTCACTCAAGGGAACCAGAAGGGTGGGATGAACCCATTTGGTGCTGTGGGCTTCCTTAAGCTCCACCCTGGAAGGAGGCCCCTTCTCTGGGTCTTCACCCATTTATATTACCATGAACAGCAAAAATCTACACCAGGTTCCATAAACTACCCTGTATTCACATAGTAATACCTATAGAAAGAACATTGTAGGTACAAAATAATTTGGGATGTAATTCTGAGGTGTTGAGTAGTGGCGGTACAGGTTATCACAGTCAAGTGTAAGAAGGCACAGTATGGTCACGTCATAACTTGGCTACTGTTTTGATACGGCAAATGAGCCAGAGATTTAAGTCTACGAGAAATCCAGAAACAAGGTTTCTGAATTGACTTGTTTTCGAGTCAAGACAAGCATCTGCATAACGATGACCAGAAATGTTGTTTTGTAGGATTTGGCCTTGTAGGAGCTTGCAGAGATTGTGGAGCCCTGAGGGACCCACTGGTCATAGCTGTCTACTGTTCCCTGTCCCCTGACAGTCCCACCCATTTTCTAATCTGGCTAAGAGTATTGTGTGATCCACTGGGTCCAAAGCAGCACGGAGGTCAAGTAGTACCGAGGCTGATATTGTGCCATTATCAGCAAATTCCATGTTCTTGAACATGCTGGTGGTTGAGAGATCCAGACAGCATGTGGTAGGTTTCCTCGAGAGTTTCGTAGTCAGTAGGATTTAAAGTTGACAGGAGAGCTGTGTTTGCGCTTGCTGGCAGGACATGAACTTCCTGTTTTGATGTTACTTTTGTTTAAAGTTACTGATGGTCACTCTGATGTAACAATTTTCAGAAAAAAAGGCAAACTGAGACATTTGATGGACGACAGAGAGCAGCTGTCGGATTGTTAGTCTCTCAGTGGTAAATAGAGCACTCGCATGGTTTGCGTTGCTGTTTATGCTTAGAACCACATGAGGGCAGTGAAATCTAGGTTTTTTTCACTATGGACTTCAAGCTACTATGTATATATTTTGGATAGCTTGAGGAATGAGCTTATACTTTAAAGATTCAGCACTACTATTCATGACCATCCCTTGTATTCAGGACAATTGCCTTATATTCAGGACCATAACTACCTGATTCCTTATCCACCAAAAACATTGAGACTAAAAAGGCTATCCTCTGACCATCAGAAAGTGGTTTGGATGATTCTAGAACTTCTGCAATGAGCCATGGTATCAAGTATTGATTGAGCACTGAGGGCTATTGATCCCTACTGATAAACATTGATTATGCTGTTTAAGCTGATTGGCTGATGTGGGATGGATGGGCTGTGTTAATCAGTACAGGGGTATGACCCCACCTGAGACCTCGGGCCTTAAGATGTCATGTCGATGACCCAGTCCTTTTCTAAAGGGGAATCCTCCATGAACTCCAATTTGTTATGTATTTTTTATGTATTTTGTATGTATTTCATTCTGTCCTCCATCATATATTCTTTTCTGCTTCTTTTTTGTCATCCATTCTCACACATTCAAGACTTTGTCTCTCAGCTTTTAGTTCATGGGGATCATTGAAACAAGATCTGAGGTGAAGGTGAGCCAACTGACGGAACAACTAACAGGATTTAATTGACAAGTGTGCCAGTATTAAATGTATCCTTGACTGTTCGAATGGCATATTCATTTTGATGTGACATTCAGAAAGATGGAATGAAGTTGGGAAGGCAGAACAGGCTGTTGTCTCTCAACCTGTTCTATATTCCAGAGTCCCTGGCTCTTAGACGGTAAACAGGGTGAATCATAGAACCTGCCCCGTAAAAAGTGAATGAATAATGTCACACACACACACACATGCACACACACACACACACACACACACACACACACACACACACACACACACACACACACACACACGTACACACACTCACACACAGTCCCCCATGGAGATGAAATTAACAAGAATAACATTCTCAGAATGGGACTCACAGGACTGACGGAATCCCCCTTCCCCCTCTCACCTACCCTCTCTATCCTCACCCCCCACCCCACCAAACAGACCCATCCTCTTGAGGTCACCCAGTATCTGGAAGAAAGGAGGAGAGAGGAGGAGAGGGAGGCTCAGGCTGGGAGGAAGACAAAGAAAGGTTCCCCAGACGATGAGTGAATTCCCTGGATAATGATGATGTGAGACGCAGTGTTGGTCCGTGGATGGTGATGATGCATTTCATCCATTATGGATGAACCTCTAGTGTTTTCCATCAGTGTCAGATGTGCTTTGCTGCTTTCATCCTCCAACCAGACTCATCTCAAAGTCTAATTTGGAGGGCAAATTGAGTCATTGAAGAAACAAAATGTCAATTATGAGTGAGGCGGACTGCTCAATCTTAGGAGAAAAAGTGCAGTATGTGTGTATGTGTTTTCCTCCTCTGACAGAGGGATATTGTCAACGCAAACAGATATCCAACCTCCTGTGAAGAACATCATAATCTGATCCAGACCTTTTATACAATCACAAACCAATGACTTGGAAACAATGTGAAACTAATTCAGGAGGAGGCAAAGGAACCCTAGAGGGAGGGGCTGTTGTGTCTGCTCCTGACATGCACACTAACACACACACAAAAACAGTGCAGTCGTGTTCTTGACAAGATGAGCAATGCCCGACTTTCAGACCCCCACCGCCCCACTAAACACTGCTCAACACTGCCGAACAGAAGCAGCTGCCAATCACAGCGTCACAATGGCACGGGAAAAACAAGAAGTGACTGATGTCATCCCCAGCCATTCGTGGCCCGGGTCCTGATCCTACTTCAACAAATTACTGGTCCTCACCATGGGACTCAGTTCCCGGTAAATGATTTTCTGTCTGTGTCCCGTGGGACTGGCCAATCAGAACAACACCGGGGACATGCATAGCTGCTGATGCCTCCTGTGTCTATCTCTGAGGTCATCTAAGGGCAAATTTGTGTGTGTGTGTGCATCTGTGTGTCTTGCAATACTTCAGGATCATGTATGTACGGCATGGACCGTGCTGGATTGTTGTTGGCCAGCCCTGTTCCATGGGATTAGCAGCCTCCCCAACCTGGAGGAAAAGGAGCACCTGCATCTCTCCTCCAGACCACCAGGGGGCAATCACAGCCACAGCCCCACCACAGTCACAAGGCCTGGCTCCTGCCCTTCTCAGCTCTCCTCGCCTCAGTAGGCTGGCGAACTAAGCCCGGGGGGGGGGCTGCGTATCTCGTTACATAACTGATTAATGAACACTGCCGTGAAGGAAAGTCGCAGGAGTCACTGAAAAACTTCTTCACATGCTGCCTGCCTTCTTGCTGATCCAGAAAGAGACAGGAGTAACCCAGTTTAACATCCCCCATTGTGTCACAAGGAGAGTAATGCTGCTGTTTATCCTCCACAAAACGTGTTGCCCTTGTTTTTTTGTGCCTTTTCACTCGTGAGATATGAAGCTTCCCAGCCCTTTATGAAATAAAGACGACAACATTCTCATGGCTGTCATTGGAACCTGCCATGAGTAGTAAAAAACTACTCATGCACTGTGAGATGGAGTTGGAGACCCCACTGTTGTTGTGGACAGTGGTGATGTTTGAGGAAGGTGGTGTCTGTAAGACAATGGTGGCTTTACAGACCCATTCTCCAAACAATACAGGAGTCCTGCATAATATAACTAACCATCTGTCCCTTCACTTAGAAGATTAGACACACAGGGGTGACATCAGCTGGAACCTGCAAATTAAGTTTAAGTTTAAAATACGTTTTTATGGAACCTTTACTTGACAACCTGGCAATATCCACATGGAGGCAAGTGGGAGTCTAATCACAGGACAAAACTACATTTATATACTGACCTAAAATCTGCTTGATTCTCCCTAGACGATTCACTCCGCATCTCCGGCACTGATTAGCTGACCCAGAATCTGCTGGAATCAGGCAGGCAGGCACAAACATAAACATAACATTTGCAGTGTTACTGCAGCTCTGGCCAACTTGACCAGATTAGTTCTGTTTAGTCTAGTTTGAATATGCAGTCAGAGAAAAGCAACAGTGCTACTCTAAAAATACTCTGCCTTCATTGGATCATCAGCATGCACTTTCCACTCTCTGCACTATCATCAGACAAGGCCTTGAAGTGAAGTTTTGAGGGAGAAGTTTTCAAAATGAAAGGATTCCAAAAACCACTCTCACCCACAGTGACCTTTACCCACCCACCCACCCACCTACACACTCACACACACACAAGCAGGCCATACACATGCACAGGACACCCACACAGTGCACTGCCGCCCCTCTACCACACACACAGACATGCACACACACACACACACTCAGAAATGGGTCACGGGGCAGTGAAAGTGTGTGAGTGAGTGGGCTTTTGCGTGGGCCCAGTGACAGTCCTGGAGATGAGCAATTCTCCCAGTCAAGACACTTCAAATAGGATTGTACCTAGATGAGCATTCAACTAGAGGCCTACCTGGCCGTAACCTTGAGCCCTGAAACTTTCTCATGAGAACACAAGTATGTCAAGATCATGCCTCTTTGCAGCCCCAATTATCCAAACAGTATTGGCTTCAAATCCTTTTGAGAGAGAGAAGTGAACGAGAGGTCTTTTCAGTACAGTCTCTCTGAACAGTTCCTCTGCATCATAAAGGCAGAGGAAGGCAAAATACATTTGAGTTTTAGTCTCAGGTGTTATTAGCAGGGATAGCAGTGGTGTGCTGGTTAGCCAATGCGCCGCAGGCAAGCAGATGACAGTTATTTGATCTCCGGCGGTGTTGATGGGGGTGGGGGGGTGGTGGGAGGGGTGTGTGTGTGTGTGTGGAGGGATGACATGAGGGGATGAGAGTTGTGTTGTACAGCAGCACAGGGTCTATTTCACCCAATTAGGCAAACAAACAATGTTACTGAGGCAGGAACAGCATGTTCACTGGGGCGAGAACCCCCACTGGTGACAGACCTCAAGTGCTCCATCAGCAGGGGCCGACAGGTAGAGGGAGGGCAGGAATAAGATCTACTGGTACCCAGTTTGTGAGAAGAATCCACACTCAGTGAAGTTTTTCACTGAGTGTGGTCGTTTTTAAGTTAAACACCCATTCAATTATATTTGATAAAAACCCTTGTCTAACCACTGTGTGCAGCCTACACACAACAGAAAACAAGACTGTCCTACGTATTGTTTGGGACCCCGGTGATCTTTATTGAAACTTATCTGAAGGCCTGTTGTCATGGTCTTCTCTGGAACTAAACCTTCAGTGTGACCATGACAGAAACAAAGGTTGGTCATCCCCTCCCCTCTGCAGATAGAGGGACTGGAGGAATGGAGAGATGGAGAGCGAGATGCACGACAAGAGAAAGAAATGGAAGGATTGCGTTCGTTAATGAAGGAATTGAAAGAGGCAGCTGATCTGTTCTGCGCCCGAGGCATGTTCTTTGTACGCTCACAATGAGGCCACACACATGAATGGAAGAGTTGTCTCTGTGTAGAGTTTGTCACCGCTAAACCCACCAAGGAGCGACGGACCAAGACAGGACAGGAAACGATGTTTGTTTGTGCGTGAGCGAGAAACAGAGAGAGAGAGAGAGGGAGATAGAGAAAGAGAAGGAGAGATAAGACTGGCCAGGATGACCAGATGACCATGTGCCATTGCATGGTTTTGCGTATCTCAGAAACAGAGCTGGGACTAGAGAGACTGGAAGTCATGGGCTTAACCTCAGGCCATGTGCGCTTTTATAAGTTCACCTCGGGCTGTCACGCCCAAACTCTAGAATAGAGTCAACATTCTATTCGGAGCTTCTTCCGCTCAGTCTGAATGTGTAACAAAATACACAATTCGAATGGACGTAAGACAGCCCTAATTGAGATGAAAGGCCTCTCTGTTGTATAGAATGGATTGATGCTTCCATGCACAAGAACAACAATCTCTATCAACACATGGCATGGTTGTGATGCTTCATTTTTACTGCAATTAGCAGACGCATGCAGTCAATAAAACAAACCCTAATTATAATCACACAGATAAATAATGAAGAAGTTGCCATAAACAGAGTATGCTATTATGCTAATACACCCTTCTTCATGCTACAATGGGGACCACAACTCAGGAGGCGAAATTATAGCTCCGCTCTCCCCTTTAGCTTCACTGCTTGTTAATGGAATTCTTAATCACCAAACAAGGAGGATTAATTGCATTATACAGTAGAAGCCTGTAAAATAATCCAAATACATCAATAATGTACAAATGTACAGTCATTAATGCACACAGGAAAACCTCAGAGATGTTTACTGGATTATTGCTGTTCTCCTTCCTCTTTCTTCGTGGAGTCGGACTGAGCGAGGCCATAGCTGGCCTGTTGCTCACTAGAATGTCAAAGGTCAAACCACCTGCAAAGTAGTCTGGGGAACTGTACCATCAGCACTTCCTCAACACAAACAACAAACTAACAAGCAGGACCAAGGCTTCTCAGGCGTGTGACACACAGGATAAGCTGTGTGTCACACGTGTGGAGTGTGGAGACCCCTGTATCTCCCCTCACAGCCGGACAGTGCTCAACCGGCTCCCATCGATCATGTGGAAAGTGGAGTCAGATGGCTGAGCGGTGAGGGAGTCGGGCTAGTAATCTGAAGGTTGCCAGTTCGATTCCCAGCCATGCCAAATGACGTTGTGTCCTTGGGCAAGGCACTTCACCCTACTTGCTTCGGGGGGAATGTCCCTGTACTTACTGTAAGTCGCTCTGGATAAGAGCATCTGCTAAATGACTAAATGGAAATGTAAAATGGAAATGGAAAGGCCAACGCTGCCTTTGCTTCTGAAGACCGCGGCTTTGAAAGCGTGCCAGGATGCCAGCGTGGGAGTTTCTCCCATGGAGAGGCACCCAGATCCAGGCAGAGTCTCTCTGACGAGGGCGGGGGATGACCTGTCCTGGGACATCCTTAACCCTTCAGAGTGCTCTTCACATCACACACACACACACACACACACAAACACACACTGACACACCCACATACCCCCACCACACACACACACACACTGACACACCCACATACCCCCACCACACACACACACACACACACACACACAGACACACACACTGACACACCCACATACCCCCACCACACACACACACACACACACACACACTGACACACCCACATACCCCCACCACACACACACTCACTATAGGTACAGACAGAAATGCACAAATTCAGAAGACACACTGTCGCACACAAACATCCAGACTAAAGAATATAGTTTAATTTAGCTTCCGAGAACCTTTTTAGATAATAGTGATATGTCCCTACAACATTTGCTTTACGGTTTGATTCTGGTGGCATAATTCCCATTATTCATCACGTCCACAAGAGGACTATCCATGGATTAACGCTAACATGCTTTCCCACTATTCTGAGAAACCAAAGCATTTAAGCTCAGATTAAAACCATTACAGAGGGTTATTATAGAATCATTGTTATTATAGATTCATTGTGTTTTCAGTATAATGGGCCAGACAGCTTATCACAGAAATGCATATTGCAGAACAAAAACAATCAGCTTCTGCTTCCAATGTCCCAGAAACACCAGGGGACAACATGAGTCTGTGTCCCTGCAGGTTGATCAGCTGGCTTCTCCGTCCACAGTAGATGCCCTCGTGAGTCGAAGTGGGTCACAGCCCCATGAGACCAGCTCTGTCTGATCTCATCCCATCCTACAATGAGGCTCTTGATTGGCAGGCTAACATCACCACCATGGTCAGTGGGTTAGCACTGTGATGTCAGCTATTAAACCACCCATTCTCTCTCTCTCTCTCTCTCTCTCTCTCTCTCTCTCTCTCTCTCTCTCTCTCTCTCTCTCTCTCTCTCTCTCTCTCTCTCTCTCTCTCTCTCTCTCTCTCACTTGCTCTCCCTCACTGTCTACTTCTCCTTCTCTTTATTTCTCCCTTTCCCTCTCTGTGATCTATAGAGCCATAGAAGCCATGACCTGTTCTGCTACATCAGCCCTGTCCCTACGGCCCACTTGGTAGCACACTCACTGACTCATCAACAAACCAGAACCACACAACCGAGAGTGCTCAGTTCCAGGTCACACAGTCAGCACTCAGTTTCAGTTTGTCACCAGAGAGCTTGTGAGCGTGCTCAGGGCTGGGGCTGGGTGGGTTCTGCCCGGTAACACGGCCTGCCGTGACTGAAGTCAGTGGGCCGTGTAAAAGTCTTCCTCGGCTGCCAGAACACGAAACTGCAGCATCCTGCCCCTGAGAGAAACAGAGAGACAGAGAAACTGAGAGAACGAGAAAGATTGATAGAGATGAAGAGATAGAAAGAGATGGAGAGGGTGGCGGGGGGTGGGGGGGGGACAGAGAAAAAGAGAGAAGGTGCAGAGAGAGAGAAACAGAGGCAGAAAGAGATAAAGAGTGAGAGATTGGGAGAGGATAGATGGTATGTGTGTGTGTGTGTGTTTGTACATGGGCTGCGAATGTAGTGTCAGCGAATCCGGGTGGTGCATGAGGATTATGCTTAATGTGTTTGCTCAGATCAGGGCTTGAGTGACTCAGTGTTATTCCATGATTCTGAGTAAGCATGTCTCTCGTTCTCTCTCTGTGTGTGTGTTATCGTGCTAAGGGCTAGTAATGCTTCACAGCTGAGATCTGACTCACAGCAACTCCTGCCTGCACACACACAAACTGACAAACACACACTGACAAGAACATTTATGGGTGTATTGTTGTTAAAGTCCAGTGGATCCTCAGGTGCTGTCTTGTCGACGTGTTTTTACAGGATATAACCTGTAGCTTTGCCAAGTCTGGGCAGTCTGGATCCACTTTCTCTTTCTCTCTCTCTCTCTCTCTCTCTCTCTCTCTCTCTCTCTCTCTCTCTCTCTCTCTCTCTTTTTCTCTGTCTCTCTTTTTCTCTGGTTGTGTGTGTGTCCATCTGAGTTCCCCTCCTGGAGAGCAGACCCAGATAGACCCCCCCCCCCTCTTTCAGACTCAGTCAGGACAGGGATCTGACCCAGCTTCCACTGCTTCTGTCTACTGGCTCCAACCTCACTTTTTCAGTTTGGGGTTATAGAGATCTCCTGCAATACCAAACTACATACTGTACATACACACATGCCCGCACACACACATGCACATACACACACACACACACACAGCATACTCACACAAAAAAAGACGACACCGAGAGAAAGACAGAAGCCCATCCCTCTCATCAATATTTAATAGTGCTTGACAAATAATTGCCTCATCTGTTACAGTTAGTGCAGCTTCAGCCGCTGACGATAAAACTAACGATTCTGCCGTGGCTGGCGGCCTGTGGCAGAGAAGAAGATTATTCAGACAGTCAGGCTATCTGTCACCGCCGCCACCCTGCATGGTGGTGGACGGGGGGGAGGAGGGGAGGGGGAGGGGGGTGGAGGGGTGAAGGGGGAGGTTGGGGTGGATGATAGGGTGGAGGGTTGTACGGGTGGAAGCAGGGAGGAGGCTGAATGTGTACAGACTTGTCCGATGCTCTGGCTTGGTCACAACACAACCTGTGAGCCACGGGGGAGCTGCTCACCGCTGTCTGCTTTGATAGATGACTCTGACCCTGACATAGATTCTCTACATGTGCATAGACACACGCACGCGTTCCCGCACTGACACGAACACACACACACGTGCATCCCCCGTCCACTCCCACCAGCACCAACATACCCCCTCACACACACATGTGCTGACGAGCTTGTGTCCTACATGTAAAGTGTGGAAAACACACGGGATTGCACATGCAGCATGAATTCCATATGTGCTGGCAGAAATGTTTACATTGATGTGGAGTGTTTACATTATTGTGCACACGGAACGATTACAGTAACAAGGTGCATACATTCAATTCTCAAAATATTGCAATTTTGTATGTAAAATGATCAGATTTTACTTCTGGCAATTCTGGCAAATTCCGACTTCCCTGACCTTTTATAAGTAGCCCTGTCTGGCTTAATCTCTGGAATCAATCCCTACAGCGGAAGATTTTCCATTTATTCATTTAGCAGACGCTTTTATCCAAAGCGTTTTATCCAAAGATAAGCCATAAATGATCCTGTTCTTCACTGTGACTTAGACGTCAGAGAGATTAGCTGTCACCTGAAGGAAGGAGAGACAAGCTTTCTCAGGTCCAGTGCTTTAAGGTCATTCTCTCACACCATCTCTGGTCAACCTATCACAAACCTGCTAGTTCATCTGCCTCTTACAAACCCGACCTGTATTTAAAAGGGATGGTTGCGGTTAAGCATGAAAGGAAGACTAAAAGGAAAAAAAGACAGAAAGGATGAAAAAACGAACTTAAAGAACCTCGCTGTGAGCTACCATACTTTAGTTTTTTGAAGTTTCTAGTTCCATTATCACCATGTGTGGATCTGACCTGGTTTCCTACGTCGAGTTGTATTACGGAGCTTTGAGACCCACTTGATAAGTCTCCTGCTATGTTATTGCCCCGTGCTTCTTTCTAATGTGAAGTTGATGAAAGAAAGAACATTATGAGTGCAAAAACCTCATTACTGTTCCAGTGTTCACCTCATCTGGGGTAATTGTGTTTATCTCATGAATTAGTTATGTTCAGTAAAGCCTTGCGGGAAGCTGGAAAATATATCCTTTTTTAGAATTCCATAAGGGAGGCATTGATTCTCACTAAATGTTTTGGACATTAGAGTCATGATTTAGTAAGGGATAGCATTGACACTTGGCATCTCAAGACTCCAAGGATGTCAACAATGTCACCATACTTGTCTGTTTTGCTTTCTTACAGATCATCTTCCAATCATGTTTCTTCCAAAATATTCTACTTTACTACTGCTCTGTACGCACTGCTAGGAGTTTCCAGATATCCACTTACAGGATTCAGTTTTGGCTGTTGTTGAACTATGTGAATTTTTGAGCTAGACTTCAGTTGTTAAAAAAATACTCTTGAAACCACCATCCCTCTTTGTCAGCACATTGATCTGTTCTCCTCTCCGGCGGGTGGTGGTGGTGGGGGGGGGGGGGTTGTCAGCCTTGGAGGGGAATATAGAGAAAGTTGTGCTTTTAAGGCTGGTCCTTTAATAATTCAATGTGAAGGGCTTTTAATTTTCGTAAAAAGAAAATCCTCTCCTCCATCGCCACAGTTGGGCGATGGAGGAGAGGGAAAAAGGGGAGGAGAGCATAATGAATCAGGCAGTTCCTGCCTCTCTCTCTCTTTCTTCCTTTGCCTCTCCTCTTTCCCTTTCCTTTCCTTCTCTGCCTCTGTCTTCCACAGTCTCCTGGCTCCGTCTGTGTCCCTTTTATTTATCTATCTCGATATGTATCTCCACTTCCTCTCTCCCTCTCCCCTCCCTCTCATGGTTTCCCTTCCTCCATCCCCTCTCCGCATTGCAGTAAACTGTGGCAGCTCAGGACGACGCTCCAGCTAGGGATGAGTCCTGAGGCTCAGACGCACTCCTGCTGTCCCTTCCCGTGACAAACTTAGTGTGTGCGTGTGGGTGACAGAGAGCTCTCGCATCGTGTCAATATTGTGTACCTAAATGCGTCTGTATCTAGGATTTGTGTTCACCTATCTGTGTGCGTGTGCTTGTGTGTGTATGTGCGCGCGTGTGTGCGTGTGTGTGCGTGTGTGTGCGTGTGTGCGTGTCACCTCCTGACGGTAAAGGTTCTCTGCTGTCATTCGGTCCCCAGCAGACTGAGAGGTGCAGAGCAGGGCCAAGGACACATCCTGAGTGTCATTGAAGACGCCTCCTCCCTCAGACCCTCTGCTGGGTTTCCTACCTGAGTTATGACATCATTTCCTTCCGGACTTTTGTTCCCAGAGTCTCCTTGAGAAGCTGCCTGCGTGACTGTGGACACAATGCTGTGTGCGTTACAGTACACCAGCCTTGACCTACATACTGTACCAGCGGGTGGGAGGTGCACTGAGAGACAACAGAGGAGAGCTAGCTCTACCATCCTACCTGAGGGACAAACAGCATACCATGCAACCTTCATTTTAGTATTTGAAATGTCCATTCTGTAGGAAATTGTCTCTGGTAGTTTATGTAAGCGAGTCCAAGCGAAGCTAATTTCCTTCAAAATTACAAATTATAAAAAAACTTGGCCAGGTGCTTGCATACAATTTGAATGATGAATGATGTGCGTAACTGAATTATCCTGGGTCAACAGGAAACTGTGGGTGCTGCCCTGACAGGTCTGGTCAGCTGGGGAAACAGACATTTTCTAAACAGATTTGTTTGTTAAGTTCAGAAACACAGTTTGCTGTTACCACATCATGCCACATATAGACTTTGACACTGTAACAGTATTCTGTACATGATGGAATATTACCAATCACTCACTAATGAATGCAAATGGCCATAGAGCACCATGTCTTTTTTGTTGTACGTAAGCAACTAAAGATGTGTCACATTAAAATCAAATATATATATATAAAATATCAAGTGCAAGCTCATAATTTATTTGGATTCCGTAAAGCAATTACATATGGTTGACCAGTAGCACATACGAGAGTCAATTTGCGGAGATCTGTGGCAACACAGTTATATAAATTGCTTTCCTTTTCATTTGCCTGTGCAGATGACGCACTGACTAACACTTATGCAATGTACTTTACATATAAAGAGCTGGATGTGGATGCTTCTGGAAACATCATGTGAGTCATCAGCAAATCAGATGGCGTTTATGGAAAAAACAAACTGGTCTTCATGTTTGATGTGAAAGGAAAGGCAACTTTAGTATCTAAATGGTGTTGACATAGGAGACACATATGAACGGACATTGTGGTGCACGAGCACAGCTGTGGACACTGTGACTCACTGACACTGTCAGTGTCAGTGAGTCATAGCCTGCATAAAGTTTAGGATGTTTCTAGCACGTTCCCTGATTCTGGTCTGAATGTTATGTTCTGGGTACACATGCATTTCACGATTACTCGTGTTTGGACTGATCTTCCCTCCCCCACGTTTTGTGCTGTAGAAGTGGGCAGCAGGCAGGACATGCCTATCCAACGGTCATCCTCTCTGACTCACTCTCAGGGGGTCGTGACGCTCATCCAGACAGCATGTCCTCCTCTGGGCATCACTGACTCACTGGTTAGAACCAACACGCTTCCTCCGAACCACAGAACCAACCAATATGCACCATACTGTTTGGATTGTATGTACATCAAGTCTTCAGAAAACAGATGCTACAGTGGATAGACAGTTTTCAAAGCCCATCTATATAAAATCCATAATAATAATAATAATAATAATAATAATAATAATAATACAATAATAAAACCAGAGGACCGTTGGTATCTCCCACTTGGATGTGACATTGGGCTGGAGGCACGCTGCAGTATGTGGCACAGAGAAAAGAAAAAAAAAAGATGTAAACATGTGCATGAGTGAGCAGATTCTCAGGACTGCATGTGTGCACTCTGTGTTACTTTTTGACCAAGTCTCAAGGGGGTGCACAGACTCCTCTGATGAAATATTCCTTTTGGCCGGGCGAAAGATTAAAAAAATAAAGAATTCTTACCTACAATCTCTCTGCTACTTAAGTCAATAACAGAGAAGAGTGTAGGAGGAGATATTCTTGCACTAAATGCACTAAATAACCCTGAAAGAGCGATTTAACTGAATTATGTAATTTGTTGTTAGAAAGGAAACTTGTGTCTCAAGTTCTGATATAAAAAAGGATGCATAATATTGTAAGTGAGCTGGTGTTGCAAAGTGAGCAGATGCACATTAATGCTCCTAGTAAATTGACAGAAATTCCAGTTGGATGCCTATGATATGACAGGGGACTGCAGGCATGCACAGGCCTACACATGGTCTGGGCCGACATGGTCTATGTACCAACCTGGCTTAGACAAGCGATCCTGTTATTGATGTATGAGCTGTATTGATCGGGGTATTGTTAATAGAAACAATTACATGATCTTTGTATACACACATAGTCATGAGCTGGAGAGGGAGAAAGAAAGAAAGAGAGAGAGAGAGAGAGAGAGAGAGAGAGAGAGAGAGAGAGAGAGAGAGAGAGAGAGAGAGAGAGAGAGAGAGAGAGAGAGAGAGAGAGAGAGAGAGAAAGAGAGAGGTGTCAATGCTGCTGACTTTATCCAGGAAGGTTCTGAGTCAACACCATCATCCACCCAGGCAGACGACCTACTCAAGGCTATCCTCTTTCTGGAGTATCCATGTCTGTGTGCTTGTGTGTGTCAGATGTGTTTGTGAGTGTGTGTGTGTGTGTGTGTGTGTGTACTTATGGGCACACCCTTGTGTATTTCTGCATGTGGGTGTGTTACTATGGAGCTGCTCCCTGCCAAGACGTGGGATGCATTATGTTGAAGTGAATCACTGCACCAACTAAATGCCAAAAGTGGATGCCAAGCCTATGGAGTGGTAGAGCCAGTGTTCAAGAGTTCAAGAGTCCTGAGCCGAGTGAGTTTGTAATGATTTATTCATGACACGTGGACCAACAAGACTGGCATTACCTGATCACCTTGTCTAGTGGAGGCCAAAGTTCTTTTGTGTTTCACAAGACAACCAAAGGTTTGCATCATTCCAAGACTCTAGTAGCAGTACTAAATAATGTCATTTGGTGAACAATGACACAGACTGTCCACACCTCAGTTAGAATGTGAGAAAACCCCAAATCTAAAAATAAAAAAATTACATGCTGATGAATTATTGGGACCACTTAGGTTTCGAAATGAAGACATACATTTCAGCATGGTTGTTTTATATGGATTCTTGCACACCAATGTTAAATGTCCTACCTAACTAATCCAGTTTAACTGGCATCCTTAATTGTTGGGACATAATAGTGTTTCTGTCATAGGTGACACAGAACCTAGGCAGCACAGCAATGCAGTTTGATCCACAAAGTATTTGACGTATTCAAGGTGTTTCTTTTTACTATGTTACCATTGTTTATTTTCTCCTCCTCCCATTCCTGCCTCACCACTTTCACACAATCTTCCAGTTGACCTGCATTGTTTTCATTCTTCAGTATCATCTCCTTTCACACCTGCTAACTGGGGGCTGGTTGTCTAGCAGGTTAGATTGCTTCTGAGGTCAAACTGACCCTTAACACAGTTAGGTTGAACACACACACCATACTTGTTGACAGAATGTCGGGCATGACGCAATGTCCTAAGCTTTCATAAATGATAGGTCGCCGTTGCTCCGAATCCATGCATAGAGAACATATTGTAAACACAATGTCATGGGTTTGTTTACATACTTCCTCCCTTTTCTACCTCCTCTTCTCCTCCCTCTCTTCTTTTACCTCTGGGACAAAACAACCACCAGTCCTTTCTACCAAAGCTCTGATTATCTTCCCCGATGTTGATCTTTCTTTCTCTCTCTCTCTCTAAATATAGCTATTCTGGGCCAGGCAGGATGGAACTTGTGGCCGTGTTGTCTTTAGACTGTGTGTTTTTGTTGTGGTCTCTGGAGGAAAAACACAGGTTAAATGGTATACCAGACACGTAGCAGACACGTTGGATGGTGTGCATGTTGTTAACTCAACCAAGTCCCCCTTCCAACACACACACATAAACTCACACATACACACACACACACACACACACAGCTAGTTGTCTAAAACACTGGCAGCAAAAATGGCAAACCACAGCAAAAAAAAAATGCTGTAAAAACGTGGCAGTAAAAACAACGAAGCCTGATGGCCTGGGGAAAGAAAACGTTTGTGAGTCTAGTAGTCTGTAGTAGTCTGTACCTGGATTCTTCTTTAACATGTACCAGACGGCAGCAGTGAGAACAATTCAATGCCTGGGTGGCTGTAGTCCTTTGATTCTCTGTAATCTCCTAAGGCATCGTGGGAGGTGGATGACTTGCACAGAGGGGAGATGGCAGCCAATGATGCGCTCCACTGTCCTCACCACACTCTGTGGGGCCTTGAGATCTGCAGCCGAGCAGCTGCCGTATCAGGTAGTAATTCAGTCAGTGAGAATGCTCAATATTGTACCTGTAGAAGTTTGGACATGCCAAACGTCTTTAATTTCCTTAGAAAGTATAGCTGCTCATGGGCAGTTTTAGGGATATTTTTAGCTGTAGGTGACCTAATTGTACAATCTGTATTTTCACAGAATTCACTGTGCTCTGGAAACGTTGGCTGTTCTGTTAAAGGATACAGACTTCCTGCTTCCATAAAGTCTGAACAACATATGGTCTCCTTAGTTGTCTCATAAAACTGATATGTGCCAAGGTACGATTTAGTATGCATTTTTGTGCCGTAGACTGAAAAGTATAGAAGCACGTCAAAATCGCAACACTTGAGTAGCATTCAATCCACTACGCGTTCTGTGTTATTTGTACTGCTGTGCAGAACCACAGGCTGAGACCCGGTTCAGACGGTTCTCAAATAATTTTCCATTCTTGGCCTTTAGAATAAACCACAATATGTCTGCCAACTCAGAAAGCGAGTAGCTGGTCTCTAGACATGAATTGACTTTTTTCTTTTGTGAGATAGATTCAAACGGCATAATCACGTAGCCTTCCCACGGGAAGATAGGAGGTTCAAACAGAGAGGTACCACCGGCATATGGGTCTTGAAGTCCCAGAAGGCATTGGGAGGGAGGGGGAGGACAGCAGGGGGCACTGGAAGGGAAGTGGAGGACAGACGATTGGGAGGAGGGGGGAGAGAAATAGACACCTTTGCATATTTGAGAGGGGCAACAGAAGGTTTGGGGGTTATGGGGTGCAAGGCTAGGTAGGGGGTGGGTGAGAAGAGGAGCTGGTAGGAGAGGGGTGTGTGGTTGAAGGGCTGGTCACACATGGAGGGAGACTGAAATCTAAAACAAAGAAACACTGTAGACTGAACTTGACATTGATGCTGCCCTCTGGCACATGGTCCCAAAGTTAGGGAAGGTAACAAGGTCTTCACTTCGCACTGGTCTCATCTTCCACCTCCTCCCACCTCTATGACATTTGGACCCTACTTGTTTATACCTTTCCATCTTGGCAGGTCTTCTTCTGATATGAAAGTTTTAATGACCCAATAACATTTCAGACAAAGGTCAGTAATTTAGAATGAGCATTGAATTGATCTATCAGATGATGTCAAAAATATTTGTAGTGACATTTTACAGTTCCATACTACCAACGAGCAAAAGAAAGATTTCTTGTATGATCACATAAACTGATTTTATTTGATTTCATCCCGTGTTCCCACACATATTCATGTGCTAAACTCAGTAATCGGCTGGATATCCTTTCAGTTCAGCTGCCAGTGTACTTCCCCCAAAGTTTCTGAAACAATGAAAAAGAGCTTAAACGTTGATACACAAGCATCTGAACCCTCAGCTTTGACAAAGCCACCCCAAAATAGCCCTCATTTCCCTGTACACAAATTGGCAGAGGTTCCACTCAGGAAAGATAATAGATGGGGTGTAATCGCTGGAGGGAAATGGAAACCAAGATGTTGACTTCATCACCACAGACCATAGCCAGGCCCCAAGTGGGGAAAAACCCATCAGTGAAGACCAGAAGATATGACCTGGATGCATCACAGATTGAATAAAAAACAATTCAAGTGTCTTTCATTACAAAATCGTTTACAGGGAGGAAACAAAAATCATGAAGTGAACAAATTGAAATAATATACCTTATGTTGTCGCTTAAAAACGATATACTGTATAATGATATAAGTGCGTCAAATTTCCACCAAAGAAAACCCCCAAAACTGTTACTGGCCAATAGAAGCTATAATATTTCTAGTTTACCACACAGGAAGCAGAGTTCCATAATTATGTGTTTACTTGTTTATGTGATGTGTGAAATTACAGTGTGTACTTATTTACAGTATATATTTACAGTGTGTATTTTGTTGGGAAAACTAGTGGATTAACCGGGACACCAGTTAGTGGTGGGAGAGAGGAAGCCAGCAGACTGCATGCTGGAAAACATGCAAATCAAGACAGCTTTTATTAAAAGATAATTACATGCCTGTAGGTCTGAACAGGGCAGTGGGTTCCTCTCTCCACAATGCAAAACTGATGTTCATATTTGTTGTCAAATTCTCTGTTTTCGGCATCAATGACTAAGGATCTGGATATCATTGTAAGGGATTGAAGTGTCAACAGTATCTTGGATATGGAGAATCATTCATTTCAGTAAAGCTGGATTTAACTAACAATTTTTCATGAAATTGCTGGAATTCATAGGCATGAGTTTGTTAAAATGATCATCATCCAGAGGTCTGATCTGGCAAATTTTGGGACTTTGACCGTTACGTCTGTTCCTCTAGAGCCATTTCCTTCTCTTGGTGGTTGCTTCCTAATTGCTTAGCTATTCTTAGTCCCGTCTGTCCTCCTCACAGTTAATCCTCTCTCTCTCTCTCTCTCTCTCTCTCTCTCTCTCTCTCTCTCCTGTCTCTCTCTCTCTCTCTCTCTCTCTCTCTCTCTCTCTCTCATCTCTCTCTCTCTCTCTCTCTCTCTCTCTCTCTCTGTCTCTCTGTGTCTCTCTCTGTCTCTCTCTCTCTCTCTCTCTACTCCATGTGGTCTGGTGGTGGTGTGATCCTTTGAGCCCTGTCATGGCAAAGGCGTGGCCAAGATCTTTAATCAGATCTGTCAGGTCAAGGCCTGTAATGATCCCCATAGAAAAGCGCATGTGTGTTATGTGTGTGTAACTGTCTTTTCTTTTCAGCAGACAACAGAGAAACACTTTTAAGCAGTTTGTTTGGGACTGAACGTACATCTGTGATTACAATTTTAACGCAAATCTAGTTTACATTCACATTTTGGCTCGGCAAAATCTATTAAAAATGACACTTTCTTAAACCTATCAGAATTTGGTGTCAAACATTTCTCTCAGCTAGCTGTGCACTGTGGCTACATCTAGCAGTACTTCTCCACAACTTGTCACACACCTTGTCTTCAACATCCATTTAGTCTATTAGCTGCTCCGTGACATGGGTGACCCTGAAGACGGGACCCTTATACAGACCAATCAAATCAAAGGACAAGTGGCGTGAATGAACTGGCCAGCCAATCAGATCACATGAAGCCATGCATTGTTTACAGCTGATGTGTGAAGTGTGGTGGACATCTAGCAGTAGGAACGAGAGCCAACTCTGTGAGTCACGCAGCTTTGACCAGGCACTTAAGTGACAGAGCCTTAACCTAACTGACTGACTGTCAATAGGAAACAGATCATCGTGCCATCAGGGGATTAGGAAGAGAGCACTCTTTAAACCTAACATCCGCTGGAAACATTCAATGACCAGTGAGCTTAAAACCTGCTCTAGGAATTGATCAGACAAGCTGCCTAAGAACCTATGATATCAGTGACCAAATTCTATGGCAGTTTAACTGGAGAGGGATGCAGAGTTGGTGAAGGTTTACACTCTCACCATGTTGTGTGCATCCATTACAAGCGCTTCACTCTCAGACAGCAGGAAGGGAATGGTGGTGGGAAGGAGTCAGATGGCTGAGCGGTTAGGGAATCGGGCTAGTAATCAGAAGGTTGCTGGTTCGATTCCCCGGCCGTGAAAAATTACGTTGTGTCCTTGGGCAAGGCACTTCACCCTACTTGCCTCGGGGAAATGTCCCTGTACTTACTGTAAGGCGCTCTGGATAAGAGCGTCTGCTAAATGACTAAATGTAA